>NW_027551996.1:0-55029 GCF_045843805.1 Urocitellus parryii | reverse complement strand
ATGAAAGGGATTCTCGTCAGTCTCTGCTTGGGGCTACTTCAATAGCACACAAACCATAGCGATAGAACTTGGAACTACATTATTGTGCCAAGTTTCAAAGAGCTAGCACAAACCGTGTTTGATTTAGAGTTCCAACTACATGTATCCATATAGGAGAAAACAGAGTGAAACCTAAACATGAAAACGGTTACTGCAAAGGAACGGTTTAACCTAGAAGAACGAAATTTGGTGAGACAAGTGGGATTGGTGTCCTGATCTTTAAATGGAAGTATCATCAAGATTGGGTGAAAAAATGTTTGCTGAGATTTCAGGAAACTCGTAGTTTTTGGAAGCTTGGCAACCCCTTTCATTGAAAGGGATTCTCGTCAGTCTCTGCTTGGGGCTACTTCAATAGCACACAAACCATAGCGATAGAACTTGGAAGTACATTATTGTGCCAAGTTTCAAAGAGCTAGCACAAACCGTGTTTGATTTAGAGTTCCAACTACATGTATCCATATAGGAGAAAACAGAGTGAAACCTAAACATGAAAACGGTTACTGCAAAGGAACGGTTTTAACCTAGAAGAACGAAATTTGGTGAGCCAAGTGGGATTGGTGTACTGATCATTAAATGGAAGTATCATCAAGATTGGGTGAAAAAATGTTTGCTGAGATTTCCGGAAACTCCTAGTATTTTGCAAGCTTGGCAACCCCTTTCAATGAAAGGGATTCTCGTCAGTCTCTGCTTGGGGCTACTTCAATAGCACACAAACCATAGCGATAGAACTTGGAACTACATTATTGTGCCAAGTTTCAAAGAGCTAGCACAAACCGTGTTTGATTTAGAGTTCCAACTACATGTATCCATATAGGAGAAAACAGAGTGAAACCTAAACATGAAAACGGTTACTGCAAAGGAACGGTTTAACCTAGAAGAACGAAATTTGGTGAGCCAAGTGGGATTGGTGTACTGATCATTAAATGGAAGTATTATCAAGATTGGGTGAAAAAATGTTTGCTGAGATTTCAGGAAACTCGTAGTTTTTTGGAAGCTTGGCAACCCCTTTCAATGAAAGGGATTCTCGTCAGTCTCTGCTTGGGGCTACTTCAACAGCACACAAACCATAGCGATAGAACTTGGAACTACATTACTGTGCCAAGTTTCAAAGAGCTAGCACAAACCGTGTTTGATTTAGAGTTCCAACTACATGTATCCATATAGGAGAAAACAGAGTGAAACCTAAACATGAAAACGGTTACTGCAAAGGAACGGTTTAACCTAGAAGAACGAAATTTGGTGAGCCAAGTGGGATTGGTGTACTGATCATTCAGTGGAAGTATCATCAAGATTGGGTGAAAAAATGTTTGCTGAGATTTCAGGAAACTCCTAGTATTTTGCAAGCTTGGCAACCCCTTTCAATGAAAGGGATTCTCGTCAGTCTCTGCTTGGGGCTACTTCAATAGCACACAAACCATAGCAATAGATCTTGGAACTACATTATTGTGCCAAGTTTCAAAGAGCTAGCACAAACCGTGTTTGATTTTGAGTTCCAAATACATGTATCCATATAGGAGAAAACAGAGTGAAACCTAAACATGAAAACGGTTACTGCAAAGGAACGGTTCAACCTAGAAGAACGAAATTTGGTGAGCCAAGTGGGATTGGTGTACTGATCATTAAATGGAAGTATCATCATGATTAGGTGAAAAAATGTTTGCTGAGATTTCAGGAAACTCGTAGTTTTTTGCAAGCTTGGCAACCCCTTTCAATGAAAGGGATTCTCGTCAGTCTCTGCTTGGGGCTACTTCAATAGCACACAAACCATAGCGATAGAACGTGGAACTACATTATTGTGCCAAGTTTCAAAGAGCTAGCACAAACCGTGTTTGATTTAGAGTTCCAACTACATGTATCCATATAGGAGAAAACAGAGTGAAACCTAAACATGAAAACGGTTACTGCAAAGGAACGGTTTACCTAGAAGAACGAAATTTGGTGAGCCAAGTAAGATTCGTGTACTGATCACTACCTGCAAGTATCATCAAGACTGGGTGAAAAAATGTTTGCTGAGTTTTCAGGAAACTCCTAGTATTTTGCAAGCTTGGCAACCCCTTTCAATGAAAGGGATTCTCGTCAGTCTCTGCTTGGGGCTACTTCAATAGCACACAAACCATAGCGATAGAACTTAGAACTACATTATTGTGCCAAGTTTCAAAGAGCTAGCACAAACCGTGTTTGATTTAGAGTTCCAACTACATGTATCCATATAGGAGAAAACAGAGTGAAACCTAAACATGAAAACGGTTACTGCAAAGGAACGGTTTAACCTAGAAGAACGAAATTTGGTGAGCCAAGTGGGATTGGTGTCCTGATCATTAAATGGAAGTATCATCAAGATTGGGTGAAAAAATGTTTGCTGAGATTTCAGGAAACTCGTAGTTTTTTGGAAGCTTGGCAACCCCTTTCATTGAAAGGGATTCTCCTCAGTCTCTGCTTGGGGCTACTTCAATAGCACACAAACCATAGCGATAGAACTTGGAACTACATTATTGTGCCAAGTTTCAAAGAGCTAGCACAAACCGTGTTTGATTTAGAGTTCCAACTACATGTATCCATATAGGAGAAAACAGAGTGAAACCTAAACATGAAAACGGTTACTGCAAAGGAACGGTTTAACCTAGAAGAACGAAATTTGGTGAGCCAAGTGGGACTTGTGTACTGATCATTAAATGGAAGTATCATCAAGATTGGGTGAAAAAATGTTTGCTGAGATTTCAGGAAACTCCTAGTATTTTGCAAGCTTGGCAACCCCTTTCAATGAAAGGGATTCTCGTCAGTCTCTGCTTGGGGCTACTTCAATAGCACACAAACCATAGCGATAGAACTTGGAACTACATTATTGTGCCAAGTTTCAAACAGCTAGCACAAACCGTGTTTGATTTAGAGTTCCAACTACATGTATCCATATAGGAGAAAACAGAGTGAAACCTAAACATGAAAACGTTTACTGCAAAGGAACGGTTTAACCTAGAAGAACGAAATTTGGTGAGTCAAGTGGGATTGGTGTACTGATCATTAAATGGAAGTATCATCATGATTAGGTGAAAAAATGTTTGCTGCGATTTCAGGAAACTCGTAGATTTTTGCAAGCTTGGCAACCCCTTTCATTGAAAGGGATTCTCGTCAGTCTCTGCTTGGGGCTACTTCAATAGCACACAAACCATAGCGATAGAACTTGGAACTACATTATTGTGCCAAGTTTCAAAGAGCTAGCACAAACCGTGTTTGATTTAGAATTCCAACTACATGTATCCATATAGGAGAAAACAGAGTGAAACCTAAACATGAAAACGGTTACTGCAAAGGAACGGTTTAACCTAGAAGAACGAAATTTAGTGAGCCAAGTGAGATTCGTGTACTGATCACTACCTGCAAGTATCATCAAGATTGGGTGAAAAAATGTTTGCTGAGATTTCAGGAAACTCGTAGTATTTTGCAAGCTTGGCAACCCCTTTCAATGAAAGGGATTCTCGTCAGTCTCTGCTTGGGGCTACTTCAATAGCACACAAACCATAGCGATAGAACTTGGAACTACATTATTGTGCCAAGTTTCAAAGAGCTAGCACAAACCGTGTTTGATTTAGAGTTCCAACTACATGTATCCATATAGGAGAAAACAGAGTGAAACCTAAACATGAAAACGGTTACTGCAAAGGAACGGTTTAACCTAGAAGAACGAAATTTGGTGAGCCAAGTGGGATTGGTGTCCTGATCATTAAATGGAAGTATCATCAAGATTGGGTGAAAAAATGTTTGCTGAGATTTCAGGAAACTCGTAGTTTTTGGAAGCTTGGCAACCCCTTTCATTGAAAGGGATTCTCGTCAGTCTCTGCTTGGGGCTACTTCAATAGCACACAAACCATAGCGATAGAACTTGGAAGTACATTATTGTGCCAAGTTTCAAAGAGCTAGCACAAACCGTGTTTTGATTTAGAGTTCCAACTACATGTATCCATATAGGAGAAAACAGAGTGAAACCTAAACATGAAAACGGTTACTGCAAAGGAACGGTTTAACCTAGAAGAACGAAATTTGGTGAGCCAAGTGGGATTGGTGTACTGATCATTAAATGGAAGTATCATCAAGATTGGGTGAAAAAATGTGTGCTGAGATTTCAGGAAACTCCTAGTATTTTGCAAGCTTGGCAACCCCTTTCAATGAAAGGGATTCTCGTCAGTCTCTGCTTGGGGCTACTTCAATAGCACACAAACCATAGCGATAGAACTTGGAACTACATTATTGTGCCAAGTTTCAAAGAGCTAGCACAAACCGTGTTTGATTTAGAGTTCCAACTACATGTATCCATATAGGAGAAAACAGAGTGAAACCTAAACATGAAAACGGTTACTGCAAAGGAACGGTTTAACCTAGAAGAACGAAATTTGGTGAGCCAAGTGGGATTGGTGTACTGATCATTAAATGGAAGTATTATCAAGATTGGGTGAAAAAATGTTTGCTGAGATTTCAGGAAACTCGTAGTTTTTTGGAAGCTTGGCAACCCCTTTCAATGAAAGGGATTCTCGTCAGTCTCTGCTTGGGGCTACTTCAACAGCACACAAACCATAGCGATAGAACTTGGAACTACATTATTGTGCCAAGTTTCAAAGAGCTAGCACAAACCGTGTTTGATTTAGAGTTCCAACTACATGTATCCATATAGGAGAAAACAGAGTGAAACCTAAACATGAAAACGGTTACTGCAAAGGAACGGTTTAACCTAGAAGAACGAAATTTGGTGAGCCAAGTGGGATTGGTGTACTGATCATTCAGTGGAAGTATCATCAAGATTGGGTGAAAAAATGTTTGCTGAGATTTCAGGAAACTCCTAGTATTTTGCAAGCTTGGCAACCCCTTTCAATGAAAGGGATTCTCGTCAGTCTCTGCTTGGGGCTACTTCAATAGCACACAAACCATAGCAATAGATCTTGGAACTACATTATTGTGCCAAGTTTCAAAGAGCTAGCACAAACCGTGTTTGATTTTGAGTTCCAAATACATGTATCCATATAGGAGAAAACAGAGTGAAACCTAAACATGAAAACGGTTACTGCAAAGGAACGGTTCAACCTAGAAGAACGAAATTTGGTGAGCCAAGTGGGATTGGTGTACTGATCATTAAATGGAAGTATCATCATGATTAGGTGAAAAAATGTTTGCTGAGATTTCAGGAAACTCGTAGTTTTTTGCAAGCTTGGCAACCCCTTTCAATGAAAGGGATTCTCGTCAGTCTCTGCTTGGGGCTACTTCAATAGCACACAAACCATAGCGATAGAACGTGGAACTACATTATTGTGCCAAGTTTCAAAGAGCTAGCACAAACCGTGTTTGATTTAGAGTTCCAACTACATGTATCCATATAGGAGAAAACAGAGTGAAACCTAAACATGAAAACGGTTACTGCAAAGGAACGGTTTAACCTAGAAGAACGAAATTTGGTGAGCCAAGTAAGATTCGTGTACTGATCACTACCTGCAAGTATCATCAAGACTGGGTGAAAAAATGTTTGCTGAGTTTTCAGGAAACTCCTAGTATTTTGCAAGCTTGGCAACCCCTTTCAATGAAAGGGATTCTCGTCAGTCTCTGCTTGGGGCTACTTCAATAGCACACAAACCATAGCGATAGAACTTGGAACTACATTATTGTGCCAAGTTTCAAAGAGCTAGCACAAACCGTGTTTGATTTAGAGTTCCAACTACATGTATCCATATAGGAGAAAACAGAGTGAAACCTAAACATGAAAACGGTTACTGCAAAGGAACGGTTTAACCTAGAAGAACGAAATTTGGTGAGCCAAGTGGGATTGGTGTCCTGATCATTAAATGGAAGTATCATCAAGATTGGGTGAAAAAATGTTTGCTGAGATTTCAGGAAACTCGTAGTTTTTTGGAAGCTTGGCAACCCCTTTCATTGAAAGGGATTCTCCTCAGTCTCTGCTTGGGGCTACTTCAATAGCACACAAACCATAGCGATAGAACTTGGAACTACATTATTGTGCCAAGTTTCAAAGAGCTAGCACAAACCGTGTTTGATTTAGAGTTCCAACTACATGTATCCATATAGGAGAAAACAGAGTGAAACCTAAACATGAAAACGGTTACTGCAAAGGAACGGTTTAACCTAGAAGAACGAAATTTGGTGAGCCAAGTGGGACTGGTGTACTGATCATTAAATGGAAGTATCATCAAGATTGGGTGAAAAAATGTTTGCTGAGATTTCAGGAAACTCCTAGTATTTTGCAAGCTTGGCAACCCCTTTCAATGAAAGTGATTCTCGTCAGTCTCTGCTTGGGGCTACTTCAATAGCACACAAACCATAGCGATAGAACTTGGAACTACATTATTGTGCCAAGTTTCAAACAGCTAGCACAAACCGTGTTTGATTTAGAGTTCCAACTACATGTATCCATATAGGAGAAAACAGAGTGAAACCTAAACATGAAAACGGTTACTGCAAAGGAACGGTTTAACCTAGAAGAACGAAATTTGGTGAGCCAAGTGGGATTGGTGTACTGATCATTAAATGGAAGTATTATCAAGATTGGGTGAAAAAATGTTTGCTGAGATTTCAGGAAACTCGCTGTTTTTTGGAAGCTTGGCAACCCCTTTCAATGAAAGGGATTCTCGTCAGTCTCTGCTTGGGGCTACTTCAACAGCACACAAACCATATCGATAGAACTTGGAACTACATTATTGTGCCAAGTTTTCAAAGAGCTAGCACAAACCGTGTTTGATTTAGAGTTCCAACTACATGTATCCATATAGGAGAAAACAGAGTGAAACCTAAACATGAAAACGGTTACTGCAAAGGAACGGTTTAACCTAGAAGAACGAAATTTGGTGAGCCAAGTGGGATTGGTGTACTGATAATTCAGAGGAAGTATCATCAAGATTGGGTGAAAAAATGTTTGCTGAGATTTCAGGAAACTCCTAGTATTTTGCAAGCTTGGCAACCCCTTTCAATGAAAGGGATTCTCGTCAGTCTCTGCTTGGGGCTACTTCAATAGCACACAAACCATAGCGATAGAACTTGGAACTACATTATTGTGCCAAGTTTCAAACAGCTAGCACAAACCGTGTTTGATTTAGAGTTCCAACTACATGTATCCATATAGGAGAAAACAGAGTGAAACCTAAACATGAAAACGTTTACTGCAAAGGAACGGTTTAACCTAGAAGAACGAAATTTGGTGAGTCAAGTGGGATTGGTGTACTGATCATTAAATGGAAGTATCATCATGATTAGGTGAAAAAATGTTTGCTGCGATTTCAGGAAACTCGTAGATTTTTGCAAGCATGGCAACCCCTTTCATTGAAAGGGATTCTCGTCAGTCTCTGCTTGGGGCTACTTCAATAGCACACAAACCATAGCGATAGAACTTGGAACTACATTATTGTGCCAAGTTTCAAAGAGCTAGCACAAACCGTGTTTGATTTAGAGTTCCAACTACATGTATCCATATAGGAGAAAACAGAGTGAAACCTAAACATGAAAACGGTTACTGCAAAGGAACGGTTTAACCTAGAAGAACGAAATTTGGTGAGCCAAGTGGGATTGGTGTACTGATCATTAAATGGAAGTATTATCAAGATTGGGTGAAAAAATGTTTGCTGAGATTTCAGGAAACTCCAAGTATTTTGCAAGCTGGGCAACCCGTTTCAATGAAAGGGATTCTCGTCAGTCTCTGCTTGGGGCTACTTCAATAGCACACAAACCATAGCGATCGAACTTGGAACTACATTATTGTGCCAAGTTTCAAAGAGCTAGCACAAACCGTGTTTGATTTAGAGTTCCAACTACATGTATCCATATAGGAGAAAACAGAGTGAGACCTAAACATGAAAACGTTTACTGCAAAGGAACGGTTTAACCTAGAAGAACGAAATTTGGTGAGCCAAGTGGGATTGGTGTACTGATCATTAAATGGAAGTATCATCAAGATTGGGTGAAAAAATGTTTGCTGAGATTTCAGGAAACTCCTTGTATTTTGCAAGCTTGGCAACCCTTTTCAATGAAAGGGATTCTCGTCAGTCTCTGCTTGGGGCTACTTCAATAGCACACAAACCATAGCGATAGAACTTGGAACTACATTATTGTGCCAAGTTTCAAAGAGCTAGCACAAACCGTGTTTGATTTAGAGTTCCAACTACATGTATCCATATAGGAGAAAACAGAGTGAAACCTAAACATGAAAACGGTTACTGCAAAGGAACGGTTCAACCTAGAAGAACGAAATTTGGTGAGCCAAGTGGGATTGGTGTACTGATCATTAAATGGAAGTATCATCATGATTAGGTGAAAAAATGTTTGCTGAGATTTCAGGAAACTCGTAGTTTTTTGCAAGCTTGGCAACCCCTTTCAATGAAAGGGATTCTCGTCAGTCTCTGCTTGGGGCTACTTCAATAGCACACAAACCATAGCGATAGAACTTGGAACTACATTATTGTGCCAAGTTTCAAAGAGCTAGCACAAACCGTGTTTGATTTAGAGTTCCAACTACATGTATCCATATAGGAGAAAACAGAGTGAAACCTAAACATGAAAACGGTTACTGCAAAGGAACGGTTTAACCTAGAAGAACGATATTTGGTGAGCCAAGTAAGATTCGTGTACTGATCACTACCTGCAAGTATCATCAAGACTGGGTGAAAAAATGTTTGCTGAGTTTTCAGGAAACTCCTAGTATTTTGCAAGCTTGGCAACCCCTTTCAATGAAAGGGATTCTCGTCAGTCTCTGCTTGGGGCTACTTCAATAGCACACAAACCATAGCGATAGAACTTGGAACTACATTATTGTGCCAAGTTTCAAAGAGCTAGCACAAACCGTGTTTGATTTAGAGTTCCAACTACATGTATCCATATAGGAGAAAACAGAGTGAAACCTAAACATGAAAACGGTTACTGCAAAGGAACGGTTTAACCTAGAAGAACGAAATTTGGTGAGCCAAGTGGGATTGGTGTCCTGATCATTAAATGGAAGTATCATCAAGATTGGGTGAAAAAATGTTTGCTGAGATTTCAGGAAACTCGTAGTTTTTGGAAGCTTGGCAACCCCTTTCATTGAAAGGGATTCTCGTCAGTCTCTGCTTGGGCTACTTCAATAGCACACAAACCATAGCGATAGAACTTGGAACTACATTATTGTGCCAAGTTTCAAAGAGCTAGCACAAACCGTGTTTGATTTAGAGTTCCAACTACATGTATCCATATAGGAGAAAACAGAGTGAAACCTAAACATGAAAACGGTTTCTGCAAAGGAACGGTTTAACCTACAAGAACGAAATTTGGTGAGCCAAGTGGGATTGGTGTACTGATCATTAAATGGAAGTATTATCAAGATTGGGTGAAAAAAATGTTTGCTGAGATTTCAGGAAACTCGTAGTTTTTTGGAAGCTTGGCAACCCCTTTCAATGAAAGGGATTCTCGTCAGTCTCTGCTTGGGGCTACTTCAACAGCACACAAACCATAGCGATAGAACTTGGAACTACATTATTGTGCCACGTTTCAAAGAGCTAGCACAAACCGTGTTTGATTTAGAGTTCCAACTACATGTATCCATATAGGAGAAAACAGAGTGAAACCTAAACATGAAAACGGTTACTGCAAAGGAACGGTTTAACCTAGAAGAACGAAATTTGGTGAGCCAAGTGGGATTGGTGTACTGATCATTCAGTGGAAGTATCATCAAGATTGGGTGAAAAAATGTTTGCTGAGATTTCAGGAAACTCCTAGTATTTTGCAAGCTTGGCAACCCCTTTCAATGAAAGGGATTCTCGTCAGTCTCTGCTTGGGGCTACTTCAATAGCACACAAACCATAGCGATAGAACTTGGAACTACATTATTGTGCCAAGTTTCAAAGAGCTAGCACAAACCGTGTTTGATTTAGAGTTCCAACTACATGTATCCATATAGGAGAAAACAGAGTGAAACCTAAACATGAAAACGTTTACTGCAAAGGAACGGTTTAACCTAGAAGAACGAAATTTGGTGAGCCAAGTGGGATTGGTGTCCTGATCATTAAATGGAAGTATCATCATGATTAGGTGAAAAAAATGTTTGCTGAGATTTCAGGAAACTCGTAGATTTTTGCAAGCTTGGCAACCCCTTTCATTGAAAGGGATTCTCGTCAGTCTCTGCTTGGGGCTACTTCAATAGCACACAAACCATAGCGATAGAACTTGGAACTACATTATTGTGCCAAGTTTCAAAGAGCTAGCACAAACCGTGTTTGATTTAGAGTTCCAACTACATGTATCCATATAGGAGAAAACAGAGTGAAACCTAAACATGAAAACGGTTACTGCAAAGGAACGGTTTAACCTAGAAGAACGAAATTTGGTGAGCCAAGTGGGATTGGTGTACTGATCATTCAATGGAAGTATCATCAAGATTGGGTGTAAAAATGTTTGCTGAGATTTCAGGAAACTCCTAGTATTTTGCAAGCTTGGCAACCCCTTTCAATGAAAGGGATTCTCGTCAGTCTCTGCTTGGGGCTACTTCAATAGCACACAAACCATAGCGATAGAACTTGGAACTACATTATTGTGCCAAGTTTCAAAGAGCTAGCACAAACCGTGTTTGATTTAGAGTTCCAACTACATGTATCCATATAGGAGAAAACAGAGTGAAACCTAAACATGAAAACGGTTACTGCAAAGGAACGGTTTAACCTAGAAGAACGAAATTTGGTGAGCCAAGTGGGATTGGTGTACTGATCATTAAATGGAAGTATCATCATGATTAGGTGAAAAAATGTTTGCTGAGATTTCAGGAAACTCGTAGATTTTTGGAAGCTTGGCAACCCCTTTCAATGAAAGGGATTCTCGTCAGTCTCTGCTTGGGGCTACTTCAATAGCACACAAACCATAGCGATACAACTTGGAACTACATTATTGTGCCAAGTTTCAAAGAGCTAGCACAAACCGTGTTTGATTTAGAGTTCCAACTACATGTATCCATATAGGAGAAAACAGAGTGAAACCTAAACATGAAAACGGTTACTGCAAAGGAACGGTTTAACCTAGAAGAACGAAATTTGGTGAGCCAAGTAAGATTCGTGTACTGATCACTACCTGCAAGTATCATCAAGACTGGGTGAAAAAATGTTTGCTGAGTTTTCAGGAAACTCCTAGTATTTTGCAAGCTTGGCAACCCCTTTCAATCAAAGGGATTCTCGTCAGTCTCTGCTTGGGGCTACTTCAATAGCACACAAACCATAGCGATAGAACTTGGAACTACATTATTGTGCCAAGTTTCAAAGAGCTAGCACAAACCGTGTTTGATTTAGAGTTCCAACTACATGTATCCATATAGGAGAAAACAGAGTGAAACCTAAACATGAAAACGGTTACTGCCAAGGAACGGTTTAACCTAGAAGAACGAAATTTGGTGAGCCAAGTGGGATTGGTGTCCTGATCATTAAATGGAAGTATCATCAAGATTGGGTGAAAAAATGTTTGCTGAGATTTCAGGAAACTCGTAGTTTTTGGAAGCTTGGCAACCCCTTTCATTGAAAGGGATTCTCGTCAGTCTCTGCTTGGGGCTACTTCAATAGCACACAAACCATAGCGATAGAACTTGGAACTACATTATTGTGCCAAGTTTCAAAGAGCTAGCACAAACCGTGTTTGATTTAGAGTTCCAACTACATGTATCCATATAGGAGAAAACAGAGTGAAACCTAAACATGAAAACGGTTACTGCAAAGGAACGGTTTAACCTAGAAGAACGAAATTTGGTGAGCCAAGTGGGATTGGTGTACTGATCATTAAATGGAAGTATCATCAAGATTGGGTGAAAAAATGTTTGCTGAGATTTCAGGAAACTCCTAGTATTTTGCAAACTTGGCAACCCCTTTCAATGAAAGGGATTCTCGTCAGTCTCTGCTTGGGGCTACTTCAATAGCACACAAACCATAGCGATAGAACTTGGAACTACATTATTGTGCCAAGTTTCAAAGAGCTAGCACAAACCGTGTTTGATTTAGAGTTCCAACTACATGTATCCATATAGGAGAAAACAGAGTGAAACCTAAACATGAAAACGGTTACTGCAAAGGAACGGTTTAACCTAGAAGAACGAAATTTGGTGAGCCAAGTGGGATTGGTGTACTGATCATTAAATGGAAGTATTATCAAGATTGGGTGAAAAAATGTTTGCTGAGATTTCAGGAAACTCGTAGTTTTTTGGAAGCTTGGCAACCCCTTTCAATGAAAGGGATTCTCGTCAGTCTCTGCTTGGGGCTACTTCAACAGCACACAAACCATAGCGATAGAACTTGGAACTACATTATTGTGCCAAGTTTCAAAGAGCTAGCACAAACCGTGTTTGATATAGAGTTCCAACTACATGTATCCATATAGGAGAAAACAGAGTGAAACCTAAACATGAAAACGGTTACTGCAAAGGAACGGTTTAACCTAGAAGAACGAAATTTGGTGAGCCAAGTGGGATTGGTGTACTGATCATTAAATGGAAGTATTATCAAGATTGGGTGAAAAAATGTTTGCTGAGATTTCAGGAAACTCGTAGTTTTTTGGAAGCTTGGCAACCCCTTTCAATGAAAGGGATTCTCGTCAGTCTCTGCTTGGGGCTACTTCAACAGCACACAAACCATAGCGATAGAACTTGGAACTACATTATTGTGCCAAGTTTCAAAGAGCTAGCACAAACCGTGTTTGATTTAGAGTTCCAACTACATGTATCCATATAGGAGAAAACAGAGTGAAACCTAAACATGAAAACGGTTACTGCAAAGGAACGGTTTAACCTAGAAGAACGAAATTTGGTGAGCCAAGTGGGATTGGTGTACTGATCACTCAGTGGAAGTATCATCAAGATTGGGTGAAAAAAAATGTTTGCTGAGATTTCAGGAAACTCGCAGTTTTTTGGAAGCCTGGCAACCCCTTTCAATGAAAGTGATTCTCGTCAGTCTCTGCTTGGGGCTACTTCAATAGCACACAAACCATAGCGATAGAACTTGGAACTACATTATTGTGCCAAGTTTCAAAGAGCTAGCACAAACCGTGTTTGATTTAGAGTTCCAACTACATGTATCCATATAGGAGAAAACAGAGTGAAACCTAAACATGAAAACGGTTACTGCAAAGGAACGGTTTAACCTAGAAGAACGAAATTTGGTGAGCCAAGTGGGATTGGTGTACTGATCATTAAATGGAAGTATCATCAAGATTGGGTGAAAAAATGTTTGCTGAGATTTCAGGAAACTCGTAGTTTTTTGGAAGCTTGGCAACCCCTTTCAATGAAAGGGATTCTCGTCAGTCTCTGCTTGGGGCTACTTCAATAGCACACAAACCATAGCGATAGAACTTGGAACTACATTATTGTGCCAAGTTTCAAAGAGCTAGCACAAACCGTGTTTGATTTAGAGTTCCAACTACATGTATCCATATAGGAGAAAACAGAGTGAAACCTAAACATGAAAACGGTTACTGCAAAGGAACGGTTTAACCTAGAAGAACGAAATTTGGTGAGCCAAGTGGGATTGGTGTACTGATCATTAAATGGAAGTATCATCAAGATTGGGTGAAAAACTGTTTGCTGAGATTTCAGGAAACTCGTAGTTTTTTGGAAGCTTGGCAACCCCTTTCAATGAAAGGGATTCTCGTCAGTCTCTGCTTGGGGCTACTTCAATAGCACACAAACCATAGCGATAGAACTTGGAACTACATTATTGTGCCAAGTTTCAAAGAGCTAGCACAAACCGTGTTTGATTTAGAGTTCCAACTACATGTATCCATATAGGAGAAAACAGAGTGAAACCTAAACATGAAAACGGTTACTGCAAAGGAACGGTTTAACCTAGAAGAA
The DNA here is from genome assembly GCF_045843805.1 of Urocitellus parryii. Lineage (NCBI taxonomy): Eukaryota > Metazoa > Chordata > Mammalia > Rodentia > Sciuridae > Urocitellus > Urocitellus parryii. The sequence continues at coordinate 41,159 of NW_027551996.1, read as the reverse complement.
CGAAATTTGGTGAGCCAAGTGGGATTGGTGTACTGATCATTAAATGGAAGTATCATCAAGATTGGGTGAAAAAATGTTTGCTGAGATTTCAGGAAACTCGTAGTTTTTTGGAAGCTTGGCAACCCCTTTCAATGAAAGGGATTCTCGTCAGTCTCTGCTTGGGGCTACTTCAATAGCACACAAACCATAGCGATAGAACTTGGAACTACATTATTGTGCCAAGTTTCAAAGAGCTAGCACAAACCGTGTTTGATTTAGAGTTCCAACTACATGTATCCATATAGGAGAAAACAGAGTGAAACCTAAACATGAAAACGGTTACTGCAAAGGAACGGTTTAACCTAGAAGAACGAAATTTGGTGAGCCAAGTGGGATTGGTGTACTGATCATTAAATGGAAGTATCATCATGATTTGGTGAAAAAATGTTTGCTGAGATTTCAGGAAACTCGTAGTTTTTTGGAAGCTTGGCAACCCCTTTCAATGAAAGGGATTCTCGTCAGTCTCTGCTTGGGGCTACTTCAATAGCACACAAACCATAGCGATAGAACTTGGAACTACATTATTGTGCCAAGTTTCAAAGAGCTAGCACAAACCGTGTTTGATTTAGAGTTCCAACTACATGTATCCATATAGGAGAAAACAGAGTGAAACCTAAACATGAAAACGGTTACTGCAAAGGAACGGTTTAACCTAGAAGAACGAAATTTGGTGAGCCAAGTGGGATTGGTGTACTGATCATTAAATGGAAGTATCATCAAGATTGGGTGAAAAAATGTTTGCTGAGATTTCAGGAAACTCCTAGTATTTTGCAAGCTTGGCAACCCCTTTCAATGAAAGGGATTCTCGTCAGTCTCTGCTTGGGGCTACTTCAATAGCACACAAACCATAGCGATAGAACTTGGAACTACATTATTGTGCCAAGTTTCAAAGAGCTAGCACAAACCGTGTTTGATTTAGAGTTCCAACTACATGTATCCATATAGGAGAAAACAGAGTGAAACCTAAACATGAAAACGGTTACTGCAAAGGAACGGTTTAACCTAGAAGAACGAAATTTGGTGAGCCAAGTGGGATTGGTGTACTGATCATTAAATGGAAGTATCATCATGATTAGGTGAAAAAATGTTTGCTGAGATTTCAGGAAACTCGTAGATTTTTGGAAGCTTGGCAACCCCTTTCAATGAAAGGGATTCTCGTCAGTCTCTGCTTGGGGCTACTTCAATAGCACACAAACCATAGCGATAGAACTTGGAACTACATTATTGTGCCAAGTTTCAAAGAGCTAGCACAAACCGTGTTTGATTTAGAGTTCCAACTACATGTATCCATATAGGAGAAAACAGAGTGAAACCTAAACATGAAAACGGTTACTGCAAAGGAACGGTTTAACCTAGAAGAACGAAATTTGGTGAGCCAAGTGGGATTGGTGTCCTGATCATTAAATGGAAGTATCATCAAGACTGGGTGAAAAAATGTTTGCTGAGATTTCAGGAAACTCGCAGTTTTTTGGAAGCCTGGCAACCCCTTTCAATGAAAGTGATTCTCGTCAGTCTCTGCTTGGGGCTACTTCAATAGCACACAAACCATAGCGATAGAACTTGGAACTACATTATTGTGCCAAGTTTCAAAGAGCTAGCACAAACCGTGTTTGATTTAGAGTTCCAACTACATGTATCCATATAGGAGAAAACAGAGTGAAACCTAAACATGAAAACGGTTACTGCAAAGGAACGGTTTAACCTAGAAGAACGAAAATTTGGTGAGCCAAGTGGGATTGGTGTACTGATCATTAAATGGAAGTATCATCAAGATTGGGTGAAAAACTGTTTGCTGAGATTTCAGGAAACTTGTAGTTTTTTGGAAGCTTGGCAACCCCTTCAATGAAAGGGATTCTCGTCAGTCTCTGCTTGGGGCTACTTCAATAGCACACAAACCATAGCGATAGAACTTGGAACTACATTATTGTGCCTAGTTTCAAAGATCTAGCACAAACCGTGCTTGATTTAGAGTTCCAACTACATGTATCCATATAGGAGAAAACAGAGTGAAACCTAAACATGAAAACGGTTACTGCAAAGGAACGGTTTAACCTAGAAGAACGAAATTTGGTGAGCCAAGTGGGATTGGTGTACTGATCATTAAATGGAAGTATCATCAAGATTGGGTGAAAAACTGTTTGCTGAGATTTCAGGAAACTCGTAGTTTTTTGGAAGCTTGGCAACCCCTTTCAATGAAAGTGATTCTCATCAGTCTCTGCTTGGGGCTACTTCAATAGCACACAAACCATAGCGATAGAACTTGGAACTACATTATTGTGCCAAGTTTCATGAGCTAGCACAAACCGTGTTTGATTTAGAGTTCCAACTACATGTATCCATATAGGAGAAAACAGAGTGAAACCTAAACATGAAAACGGTTACTGCAAAGGAACGGTTTAACCTAGAAGAACGAAATTTGGTGAGCCAAGTAAGATTCGTGTACTGATCACTACCTGCAAGTATCATCAAGACTGGGTGAAATAAAGTTTGCTGAGATTTCAGGAAACTCGCAATTTTTTTGAAGCCTGCCAAGCCCTTTCAATGAAAGTGATTCTCGTCAGTCTCTGCTTGGGGCTACTTCAATAGCACACAAACCATAGCGATAGAACTTGGAACTACATTATTGTGCCAAGTTTCAAAGAGCTAGCACAAACCGTGTTTGATTTAGAGTTCCAACTACATGTATCCATATAGGAGAAAACAGAGTGAAACCTAAACATGAAACGGTTACTGCAAAGGAACGGTTTAACCTAGAAGAACGAAATTTGGTGAGCCAAGTGGGATTGGTGTACTGATCATTAAATGGAAGTATCATCATGATTAGGTGAAAAAATGTTTGCTGAGATTTCAGGAAACTCGTAGATTTTTGGAAGCATGGCAACCCCTTTCAATGAAAGGGATTCTCGTCAGTCTCTGCTTGGGGCTACTTCAATAGCACACAAACCATAACGATAGAACTTGGAACTACATTATTGTGCCAAGTTTCAAGAGCTAGCACAAACCGTGTTTGATTTAGAGTTCCAACTACATGTATCCATATAGGAGAAAACAGAGTGAAACCTAAACATGAAAACGGTTACTGCAAAGGAACGGTTTAACCTAGAAGAACGAAATTTGGTGAGCCAAGTGGGATTGGTGTCCTGATCATTAAAAGGAAGTATCATCAAGACTGGGTGAAAAAATGTTTGCTGAGATTTCAGGAAACTCGCAGTTTTTTGGAAGCCTGCCAAGCCCTTTCAATGAAAGTGATTCTCGTCAGTCTCTGCTTGGGGCTACTTCAATAGCACACAAACCATAGCGATAGAACTTGGAACTACATTATTGTGCCAAGTTTCAAAGAGCTAGCACAAACCGTGTTTGATTTAGAGTTCCAACTACATGTATCCATATAGGAGAAAACAGAGTGAAACCTAAACATGAAAACGGTTACTGCAAAGGAACGGTTTAACCTAGAAGAACGAAATTTGGTGAGCCAAGTGGGATTGGTGTACTGATCATTAAATGGAAGTATCATCAAGATTGGGTGAAAAACTGTTTGCTGAGATTTCAGGAAACTTGTAGTTTTTTGGAAGCTTGGCAACCCCTTTCAATGAAAGGGATTCTCGTCAGTCTCTGCTTGGGGCTACTTCAATAGCACACAAACCATAGCGATAGAACTTGGAACTACATTATTGTGCCTAGTTCAAAGATCTAGCACAAACCGTGCTTGATTTAGAGTTCCAACTACATGTATCCATATAGGAGAAAACAGAGTGAAACCTAAACATGAAAACGGTTACTGCAAAGGAACGGTTTAACCTAGAAGAACGAAATTTGGTGAGCCAAGTGGGATTGGTGTACTGATCATTAAATGGAAGTATCATCAAGATTGGGTGAAAAACTGTTTGCTGAGATTTTCAGGAAACTCGTAGTTTTTTGGAAGCTTGGCAACCCCTTTCAATGAAAGTGATTCTCGTCAGTCTCTGCTTGGGGCTACTTCAATAGCACACAAATCATAGCGATAGAACTTGGAACTACATTATTGTGCCAAGTTTCATGAGCTAGCACAAACCGTGTTTGATTTAGAGTTCCAACTACATGTATCCATATAGGAGAAAACAGAGTGAAACCTAAACATGAAAACGGTTACTGCAAAGGAACGGTTTAACCTAGAAGAACGAAATTTGGTGAGCCAAGTAAGATTCGTGTACTGATCACTACCTGCAAGTATCATCAAGACTGGGTGAAATAAAGTTTGCTGAGATTTCAGGAAACTCGCAATTTTTTGAAGCCTGCCAAGCCCTTTCAATGAAAGTGATTCTCGTCAGTCTCTGCTTGGGGCTACTTCAATAGCACACAAACCATAGCGATAGAACTTGGAACTACATTATTGTGCCAAGTTTCAAAGAGCTAGCACAAACCGTGTTTGATTTAGAGTTCCAACTACATGTATCCATATAGGAGAAAAGAGAGTGAAACCTAAACATGAAAACGGTTACTGCAAAGGAACGGTTTAACCTAGAAGAACGAAATTTGGTGAGCCAAGTGGGATTGGTGTACTGATCATTAAATGGAAGTATCATCAAGATTGGGTGAAAAAATGTTTGCTGAGATTTCAGGAAACTCGTAGTTTTTTGGAAGCTTGGCAACCCCTTTCAATGAATGTGATTCTCGTCAGTCTCTGCTTGGGGCTACTTCAATAGCACACAAACCATAGCGATAGAACTTGGAACTACATTATTGTGCCAAGTTTCAAAGAGCTAGCACAAACCGTGTTTGATTTAGAGTTCCAACTACATGTATCCATATAGGAGAAAACAGAGTGAAACCTAAACATGAAAACGGTTACTGCAAAGGAACGGTTTAACCTAGAAGAACGAAATTTGGTGAGCCAAGTGGGATTGGTGTCCTGATCATTAAATGGAAGTATCATCAAGACTGGGTGAAAAATGTTTGCTGAGATTTCAGGAAACTCGCAGTTTTTTGGAAGCCTGCCAAGCCCTTTCAATGAAAGTGATTCTCGTCAGTCTCTGCTTGGGGCTACTTCAATAGCACACAAACCATAGCGATAGAACTTGGAACTACATTATTCTGCCAAGTTTCAAAGAGCTAGCACAAACCGTGTTTGATTTAGAGTTCCAACTACATGTATCCATATAGGAGAAAAGAGAGTGAAACCTAAACATGAAAACGGTTACTGCAAAGGAACGGTTTAACCTAGAAGAACGAAATTTGGTGAGCCAAGTGGGATTGGTGTACTGATCATTAAATGGAAGTATCATCAAGATTGGGTGAAAAACTGTTTGCTGAGATTTCAGGAAACTTGTAGTTTTTTGGAAGCTTGGCAACCCCTTTCAATGAAAGTGATTCTCGTCAGTCTCTGCTTGGGGCTACTTCAATAGCACACAAACCATAGCGATAGAACTTGGATCTACATTATTGTGCCAAGTTTCATGAGCTAGCACAAACCGTGTTTGATTTAGAGTTCCAACTACATGTATCCATATAGGAGAAAACAGAGTGAAATCTAAACATGAAAACGGTTACTGTAAAGGAACGGTTTATCCTAGAAGAACGAAATTTGGTGAGCCAAGTGAGATTCGTGTACTGATCACTACCTGCAAGTATCATCAAGATTGGGTGAAAAAATGTTTGCTGAGATTTCAGGAAACTCGCAGTTTTTTGGAAGCTTGGCAACCCCTTTCAATGAAAGGGATTCTCGTCAGTCTCTGCTTGGGGCTACTTCAATAGCACACAAACCATAGTGATAGAACTTGGAACTACATTATTGTGCCAAGTTTCAAAGAGCTAGCACAAACCGTGTTTGATTTAGAGTTGCAACTACATGTATCCATATAGGAGAAAACAGAGTGAAACCTAAACATGAAAACGGTTACTGCAAAGGAACGGTTTAACCTAGAAGAACGAAATTTGGTGAGCCAAGTGGGATTGGTGTCCTGATCATTAAATGGAAGTATCATCAAGACTGGGTGAAAAAATGTTTGCTGAGATTTCAGGAAACTCGCAGTTTTTTGGAAGCCTGGCAACCCCTTTCAATGAAAGTGATTCTCGTCAGTCTCTGCTTGGGGCTACTTCAATAGCACACAAACCATAGCGATAGAACTTGGAACTATATTATTGTGCCAAGTTTCAAAGAGCTAGCACAAACCGTGTTTGATTTAGAGTTCCAACTACATGTATCCATATAGGAGAAAACAGAGTGAAACCTAAACATGAAAACGGTTACTGCAAAGGAACGGTTTAACCTAGAAGAACGAAATTTGGTGAGCCAAGTGGGATTGGTGTACTGATCATTAAATGGAAGAATCATCAAGATTTGGGTGAAAAACTGTTTGCTGAGATTTCAGGAAACTCGTAGTTTTTTGGAAGCTTGGAAACCCCTTTCAATGAAAGTGATTCTCGTCAGTCTCTGCTTGGGGCTACTTCAATAGCACACAAACCATAGCGATAGAACTTGGAACTACATTATTGTGCCAAGTTTCATGAGCTAGCACAAACCGTGTTTGATTTAGAGCTCCAACTACATGTATCCATATAGGAGAAAACAGAGTGAAACCTAAACATGAAAACGGTTACTGCAAAGGAACGGTTTAACCTAGAAGAACGAAATTTGGTGAGCCAAGTAAGATTCGTGTACTGATCACTACCTGCAAGTATCATCAAGACTGGGTGAAATAAAGTTTGCTGAGATTTCAGGAAACTCGCAATTTTTTTGAAGCCTGCCAAGCCCTTTCAATGAAAGTGATTCTCGTCAGTCTCTGCTTGGGGCAACTTCAATAGCACACAAACCATAGCGATAGAACTTGGAACTACATTATTGTGCCAAGTTTCAAAGAGCTAGCACAAACCGTGTTTGATTTAGAGTTCCAACTACATGTATCCATATAGGAGAAAAGAGAGTGAAACCTAAACATGAAAACGGTTACTGCAAAGGAACGGTTTAACCTAGAAGAACGAAATTTGGTGAGCCAAGTGGGATTGGTGTACTGATCATTAAATGGAAGTATCATCAAGATTGGGTGAAAAAAATGTTTGCTGAGATTTCAGGAAACTCGTAGTTTTTTGGAAGCTTGGCAACCCCTTTCAATGAAAGGGATTCTCGTCAGTCTCTGCTTGGGGCTACTTCAATAGCACACAAACCATAGCGATAGAACTTGGAACTACATTATTGTGCCAAGTTTCAAAGAGCTAGCACAAACCGTGTTTGATTTAGAGTTCCAACTACATGTATCCATATAGGAGAAAACAGAGTGAAACCTAAACATGAAAACGGTTACTGCAAAGGAACGGTTTAACCTAGAAGAACGAAATTTGGTGAGCCAAGTGGGATTGGTGTACTGATCATTAAATGGAAGTATCATCAAGATTGGGTGAATAACTGTTTGCTGAGATTTCAGGAAACTCGTAGTTTTTTGGAAGCTTGGCAACCCCTTTCAATGTATGTGATTCTCGTCAGTCTCTGCTTGGGGCTACTTCAATAGCACACAAACCATAGCGATAGAACTTGGAACGACATTATTGTGCCAAGTTTTCAAAGAGCTAGCACAAATCGTGTTTGATTTAGAGTTCCAACTACATGTATCCATATAGGAGAAAACAGAGTGAAACCTAAACATGAAAACGGTTACTGCAAAGGAACGGTTAACCTAGAAGAACGAAATTTGGTGAGCCAAGTGGGATTGGTGTACTGATCAATAAATGCAAGTATCATCATGATTAGGTGAAAAAATGTTTGCTGAGATTTCAGGAAACTCGTAGTTTTTAGGAAGCTTGGCAACCCCTTTCAATGAAAGGGATTCTCGTCAGTCTCTGCTTGGGGCTACTTCAATAGCACACAAACCATAGCGATAGAACTTGGAACTACATTATTGTGCCAAGTTTCAAAGAGCTAGCACAAACCGTGTTTGATTTAGAGTTCCAACTACATGTATCCATATAGGAGAAAACAGAGTGAAACATAAACATGAAAATGGTTACTGCAAAGGAACGGTTTAACCTAGAAGAACGAAATTTGGTTAGCCAAGTGACATTCGTGTAGTGATCACTACCTGCAAGTATCATCAAGATTGGGTGAAAAAATGTTTGCTGAAATTTCAGGAAACTCCTAAGATTTTGCATGCTTGGCAACCCCTTTCAATGAAAGGGATTCTCGTCAGTCTCTGCTTGGGGCTACTTCAATAGCACACAAACCATAGCGATAGAACTTGGGAACTACATTATTGTGCCAAGTTTCAAAAGAGCTAGCACAAACCGTGTTTGATTTAGAGTTCCAACTACATGTATCCATATAGGAGAAAACAGAGTGAAACCTAAACATGAAAACGGTTACTGCAAAGGAACGGTTTAACCTAGAAGAACGAAATTTGGTGAGCCAAGTGGGATTGGTGTACTGATCATTAAATGGAAGTATCATCATGATTAGGTGAAAAAATGTTTGCTGAGATTTCAGGAAACTCGTAGATTTTTGGAAGCATGGCAACCCCTTTCAATGAAAGGGATTCTCGTCAGTCTCTGCTTGGGGCTACTTCAATAGCACACAAACCATAGCGATAGAACTTGGAACTACATTATTGTGCCAAGTTTCAAAGAGCTAGCACAAACCGTGTTTGATTTAGAGTTCCAACTACATGTATCCATATAGGAGAAAACAGAGTGAAACCTAAACATGAAAACGGTTACTGCAAAGGAACGGTTTAACCTAGAAGAACGAAATTTGGTGAGCCCAGTGGGATTGGTGTACTGATCATTAAATGGAAGTATCATCATGATTAGGTGAAAAAATGTTTGCTGAGATTTCAGGAAACTCGTAGTTTTTTGGAAGCTTGGCAACCCCTTTCAATCAAAGGGATTCTCGTCAGTCTCTGCTTGGGGCTACTTCAATAGCACACAAACCATAGCGATAGATCTTGGAACTACATTATTGTGCCAAGTTTCAAAGAGCTAGCACAAACCGTGTTTGATTTAGAGTTCCAACTACATGTATCCATATAGGAGAAAACAGAGTGAAACCTAAACATGAAAACGGTTACTGCAAAGGAACGGTTTAACCTAGAAGAACGAAATTTGGTAAGCCAAGTGGGATTGGTGTACTGATCATTAAATGGAAGTATCATCAAGATTGGGTGAAAAAATGTTTGCTGAGATTTCTGAAAACTCGTAGTTTTTTGGAAGCTTGGCAACCCCTTTCAATGAAAGGGATTCTCGTCAGTCTCTGCTTGGGGCTACTTCAATAGCACACAAACCATAGCGATAGAACTTGGAACTACATTATTGTGCCAAGTTTCAAAGAGCTAGCACAAACCGTGTTTGATTAGAGTTCCAACTACATGTATCCATATAGGAGAAAACAGAGTGAAACCTAAACATGAAAACGGTTACTGCAAAGGAACGGTTTAACCTAGAAGAAACGAAATTTGGTGAGCCAAGTGGGATTGGTGTACTGATCATTAAATGGAAGTATCATCAAGATTGGGTGAAAAAATGTTTGCTCAGATTTAAGGAAACTCGTAGTTTTTTGGAAGCTTGGCAACCCCTTTCAATGAAAGGGATTTTCGTCAGTCTCTGCTTGGGGCTACTTCAATAGCACACAAACCATAGCGATAGAACTTGGAACTACATTATTGTGCCAAGTTTCAAAGAGCTAGCACAAATCGTGTTTGATTTAGAGTTGCAACTACATGTATCAATATAGGAGAAAACAGAGTGAAACCTAAACATGAAAACGGTTACTGCAAAGGAACGGTTTAACCTAGAAGAACGATATTTGGTGAGCCAAGTGGGATTGGTGTACTGATTATTAAATGGAAGTACCATCAAGATTGGGTGAAAAACTGTTTGCTGAGATTTCAGGAAACTCGTAGTTTTTTGGAAGCTTGGCAACCCCTTTCAATGTATGTGATTCTCGTCAGTCTCTGCTTGGGGCTACTTCAATAGCACACAAACCATAGCGATAGAACTTGGAACTACATTATTGTGCCAATTTTCAAAGAGCTAGCACAAATCGTGTTTGATTTAGAGTTCCAACTACATGTATCCATATAGGAGAAAACAGAGTGAAACCTAAACATGAAAACGGTTACTGCAAAGGAACGGTTTAACCTAGAAGAACGAAATTTGGTGAGCCCAGTGGGATTGGTGTACTGATCATTAAATGGAATTATCATCATGATTAGGTGAAAAAATGTTTGCTGAGATTTCAGGAAACTCGCAGTTTTTTGGAAGCTTGGCAACCCCCTTTCAATGAAAGGGATTCTCGTCAGTCTCTGCTTGGGGCTACTTCAATAGCACACAAACCATAGCGATAGAACTTGGAACTACATTATTGTGCCAAGTTTCAAAGAGCTAGCACAAACCGTGTTTGATTTAGAGTTCCAACTACATGTATCCATATAGGAGAAAACAGAGTGAAACATAAACATGAAAATGGTTACTGCAAAGGAACTTTTTAACCTAGAAGAACGAAATTTGGTTAGCCAAGTGACATTCGTGTACTGATGACTACCTGCAAGTATCATCAAGATTGGGTGAAAAAATGTTTGCTGAAATTTCAGGAAACTCCTAGGATTTTGCATGCTTGGCAACCCCTTTCAATGAAAGGGATTCTCGTCAGTCTCTGCTTGGGGCTACTTCAATAGCACACAAACCATAGCGATAGAACTTGGAACGACATTATTGTGCCAAGTTTCAAAGAGCTAGCACAAACCGTGTTTGATTTAGAGTTCCAACTACATGTATCCATATAGGAGAAAACAGAGTGAAACCTAAACATGAAAACGGTTACTGCAAAGGAACGGTTTAACCTAGAAGAACGAAATTTAGTGAGCCAAGTGGGATTGGTGTACTGATCATTAAATGGAAGTATCATCATGATTAGGTGAAAAAATGTTTGCTGAGATTTCAGGAAACTCGTAGTTTTTTGGAAGCTTGGCAACCCCTTTCAATGAAAGGGATTCTCGTCAGTCTCTGCTTGGGGCTACTTCAATAGCACACAAACCATAGCGATAGAACTTGGAACTACATTATTGTGCCAAGTTTCAAAGAGCTAGCACAAACCGGTTTGATTTAGAGTTCCAACTACATGTATCCATATAGGAGAAAACAGAGTGAAACCTAAACATGAAAACGGTTACTGCAAAGGAACGGTTTAACCTAGAAGAACGAAATTTGGTGAGCCCAGTGGGATTGGTGTACTGATCATTAAATGGAAGTATCATCATGATTAGGTGAAAAAATGTTTGCTGAGATTTCAGGAAACTCGTAGTTTTTTGGAAGCTTGGCAACCCCTTTCAATGAAAGGGATTCTCGTCAGTCTCTGCTTGGGCTACTTCAATAGCACACAAACCATAGCGATAGAACTTGGAACTACATTATTGTGCCAAGTTTCAAAGAGCTAGCACAAACCGTGTTTGATTTAGAGTTCCAACTACATGTATCCATATAGGAGAAAACAGAGTGAAACCTAAACATGAAAACGGTTACTGCAAAGGAACGGTTTAACCTAGAAGAACGAAATTTGGTGAGCCAAGTGGGATTGGTGTACTGATCATTAAATGGAAGTATCATCAAGATTGGGTGAAAAAATGTTTGCTGAGATTTCAGGAAACTCGCAGTTTTTTGGAAGCTTGGCAATCCCTTTCAATGAAAGGGATTGTCCTCAGTCTCTGCTTGGGGCTACTTCAATAGCACACAAACCATAGCGATAGAACTTGGAACTACATTATTGTGCCAAGTTTCAAAGAGCTAGCACAAACCGTGTTTGATTTAGAGTTCCAACTACATGTATCCATATAGGAGAAAACAGAGTGAAACCTAAACATGAAAACGGTTACTGCAAAGGAACGGTTTAACCTAGAAGAACGAAATTTGGTGAGCCAAGTGGGATTGGTGTCCTGATCATTAAATGGAAGTATCATCAAGACTGGGTGAAAAAATGTTTGCTGAGATTCAGGAAACTCGCAGTTTTTTGGAAGCCTGGCAACCCTTTCAATGAAAGGGATTCTCGTCAGTCTCTGCTTGGGGCTACTTCAATAGCACACAAACCATAGCGATAGAACTTGGAACTACATTATTGTGCCAAGTTTCAAAGAGCTAGCACAAACCGTGTTTGATTTAGAGTTCCAACTACATGTATCCATATAGGAGAAAACACAGTTAAACCTAAACATGAAAATGGTTACTGCAAAGGAACGGTTTAACCTAGAAGAACGAAATTTGGTGAGCCAAGTGGGATTGGTGTCCTGATCATTAAATGGAAGTATCATCAAGACTGGGTGAAAAAATGTTGCTGAGATTTCAGGAAACTCGTAGTTTTTTGGAAGCTTGGCAACCCCTTTCAATCAAAGGGATTCTCGTCAGTCTCTGCTTGGGGCTACTTCAATAGCACACAAACCATAGCGATAGAACTTGGAACTACATTATTGTGCCAAGTTTCAAAGAGCTAGCAAAAACCGTGTTTGATTTAGAGTTCCAACTACATGTATCCATATAGGAGAAAACAGAGTGAAACCTAAACATGAAAACGGTTACTGCAAAGGAACGGTTTAACCTAGAAGAACGAAATTTGGTGAGCCAAGTAAGATTAGTGTACTGATCACTACCTGCAAGCATCATCAAGACTGGGTGAAAAAATGTTTGCTGAGATTTCAGGAAACTCGCAGTTTTTTGGAAGCCTGCAAGCCCTTTCAATGAAAGTGATTCTCGTCAGTCTCTGCTTGGGGCTACTTCAATAGCACACAAACCATAGCGATAGAACTTGGAACGACATTATTGTGCCAAGTTTCAAAGAGCTAGCACAAACCGTGTTTGATTTAGAGTTCCAACTACATGTATCCATATAGGAGAAAACAGAGTGAAACCTAAACATGAAAACGGTGACTGCAAAGGAACGGTTTAACGTAGAAAAACGAAATTTGGTGAGCCAAGTGGGATTGGTGTACTGATAATTAAATGGAAGTATCATCATGATTAGGTGAAAAAATGTTTGCTGAGATTTCAGGAACTCGTAGTTTTTTGGAAGCTTGGCAACCCCTTTCAATGAAAGGGATTCTCGTCAGTCTCTGCTTGGGGCTACTTCAATAGCACACAAACCATAGCGATAGAACTTGGAACTACATTATTGTGCCAAGTTTCAAAGAGCTAGCACAAACCGTGTTTGATTTAGAGTTCCAAATACATGTATCCATATAGGAGAAAACAGAGTGAAACCTAAACATGAAAACGGTTACTGCAAAGGAACGGTTTAACCTAGAAGAACGAAATTTGGTGAGCCCAGTGGGATTGGTGTACTGATCATTAAATGGAAGTATCATCATGATTAGGTGAAAAAATGTTTGCTGAGATTTCAGGAAACTCGTAGTTTTTTGGAAGCTTGGCAACCCCTTTCAATGAAAGGGATTCTCGTCAGTCTCTGCTTGGGCTACTTCAATAGCACACAAACCATAGCGATAGAACTTGGAACTACATTATTGTGCCAAGTTTCAAAGAGCTAGCACAAACCGTGTTTGATTTAGAGTTCCAACTACATGTATCCATATAGGAGAAAACAGAGTGAAACCTAAACATGAAAACGGTTACTGCCAAAGGAACGGTTTAACCTAGAAGAACGAAATTTGGTGAGTCAAGTGGGATTGGTGTACTGATCATTAAATGGAAGTATCATCAAGATTGGGTGAAAAAATGTTTGCTGACTTTCAGGAAACTCGTAGTTTTTTGGAAGCTTGGCAATCCCTTTCAATGAAAGGGATTGTCCTCAGTCTCTGCTTGGGGCTACTTCAATAGCACACAAACCATAGCGATAGAACTTGGAACTACATTATTGTGCCAAGTTTCAAAGAGCTAGCACAAACCGTGTTTGATTTAGAGTTCCAACTACATGTATCCATATAGGAGAAAACAGAGTGAAACCTAAACATGAAAACGGTTACTGCAAAGGAACGGTTTAACCTAGAAGAACGAAATTTGGTGAGCCAAGTGGGATTGGTGTCCTGATCATTAAATGGAAGTATCATCAAGACTGGGTTAAAAAATGTTTGCTGAGATTTCAGGAAACTCGCAGTTTTTTGGAAGCCTGGCAACCCCTTTCAATGAAAGGGATTCTCGTCAGTCTCTGCTTGGGGCTACTTCAATAGCACACAAACCATAGCGATAGAACTTGGAACTACATTATTGTGCCAAGTTTCAAAGAGCTAGCACAAACCGTGTTTGATTTAGAGTTCCAACTACATGTATCCATATAGGAGAAAACAGAGTTAAACCTAAACATGAAAATGGTTACTGCAAAGGAACGGTTTAACCTAGAAGAACGAAATTTGGTGAGCCAAGTGGGATTGGTGTCCTGATCATTAAATGGAAGTATCATCAAGACTGGGTGAAAAAATGTTTGCTGAGATTTCAGGAAACTCGCAGTTTTTTGGAAGCCTGCCAAGCCCGTTCAATGAAAGTGATTTCTCGTCAGTCTCTGCTTGGGGCTACTTCAATAGCACTCAAACCATAGCGATAGAACTTGGAACTACATTATTGTGCCAAGTTACAAAGAGCTAGCACAAACCGTGTTTGATTTAGAGTTCCAACTACATGTATCCATATAGGAGAAAACAGAGTGAAACCTAAACATGAAAACGGTTACTGCAAAGGAACGGTTTAACCTAGAAGAACGAAATTTGGTGAGCCAAGTGGGATTGGTGTACTGATCATTAAATGGAAGTATCATCAAGATTGGGTGAAAAAATGTTTGCTGAGATTTCAGGAAACTAGTAGTTTTTTGGAAGCTTGGCAACCCCTTTCAATGAAAGGGATTCTCGTCAGTCTCTGCTTGGGGCTACTTCAATAGCACACAAACCATAGCGATAGAACTTGGAACTACATTATTGTGCCAAGTTTCAAAGAGCTAGCACAAACCGTGTTTGATTTAGAGTTCCAACTACATGTATCCATATAGGAGAAAACAGAGTGAAACCTAAACATGAAAACGGTACTGCAAAGGAACGGTTTAACCTAGAAGAAACGAAATTTGGTGAGCCAAGTAAGATTAGTGTACTGATCACTACCTGCAAGCAGCATCAAGACTGGGTGAAAAAACGTTTGCTGAGATTTCAGGAAACTCGCAGTTTTTTGGAAGCCTGCCAAGCCCTTTCAATGAAAGTGATTCTCGTCAGTCTCTGCTTGGGGCTACTTCAATAGCACACAAACCATAGCGATAGAACTTGGAACTACATTATTGTGCCAAGTTTCAAAGAGCTAGCACAAACCGTGTTTGATTTAGAGTTCCAACTACATGTATCCATATAGGAGAAAACAGAGTGAAACCTAAACATGAAAACGGTGACTGCAAAGGAACGGTTTAACGTAGAAAAACGAAATTTGGTGAGCCAAGTGGGATTGGTGTACTGATCATTAAATGGAAGTATCATCATGATTAGGTGAAAAAATGTTTGCTGAGATTTCAGGAAACTCGTAGTTTTTTGGAAGCTTGGCAACCCCTTTCAATGAAAGGGATTCTCGTCAGTCTCTGCTTGGGGCTACTTCAATAGCACACAAACCATAGCGATAGAACTTGGAACTACATTATTGTGCCAAGTTTCAAAGAGCTAGCACAAACCGTGTTTGATTTAGAGTTCCAACTACATGTATCCATATAGGAGAAAACAGAGTGAAACCTAAACATGAAAAACGGTTACTGCAAAGGAACGGTTTAACCTAGAAGAACGAAATTTGGTGAGCCAAGTAAGATTCGTGTACTGATGACTACCTGCAAGCATCATCAAGACTGGGTGAAAAAATGTTTGTTGAGATTTCAGGAAACTCGCATTTTTTTGGAAGCCTGGCAACCCCTTTCAATGAAAGTGATTCTCGTCAGTCTCTGCTTGGGGCTACTTCAATAGCACACAACCATAGCGATAGAACTTGGAACTACATTATTGTGCCAAGTTTCAAAGAGCTAGCACAAAACCGTGTTTGATTTAGAGTTCCAACTACATGTATCCATATAGGAGAAAACAGAGTGAAACCTAAACATGAAAACGGTTACTGCAAAGGAACGGTTTAACCTAGAAGAACGAAATTTGGTGAGCCAAGTGGGATTGGTGTCCTGATCATTAAATGGAAGTATCATCAAGACTGGGTGAAAAATGTTTGCTGAGATTTCAGGAAACTCGTAGTTTTTTGGAAGCTTGGCAACCCCTTTCAATGAAAGGGATTCTCGTCAGTCTCTGCTTGGGGCTACTTCAATAGCACACAAACCATAGCGATAGAACTTGGAACTACATTATTGTGCCAAGTTTCAAAGAGCTAGCACAAACCGTGTTTGATTTAGAGTTCCAACTACATGTATCCATATAGGAGAAAACAGAGTGAAACCTAAACATGAAAACGGTTACTGCAAAGGAACGGTTTAACCTAGAAGAACGAAATTTGGTGAGCCAAGTAAGATTCGTGTACTGATCACTACCTGCAAGCATCATCAAGACTGGGTGAAAAAATGTTTGCTGAGATTTCAGGAAACTCGCAGTTTTTTGGAAGCCTGGCAACCCCATTCAATGAAAGTGATTCTCGTCAGTCTCTGCTTGGGGCTACTTCAATAGCACACAAACCATAGCGATAGAACTTGGAACAACATTATTGTGCCAAGTTTCAAAGAGCTAGCACAAACCGTGTTTGATTTAGAGTTCCAACTACATGTATCCATATAGGAGAAAACAGAGTGAAACCTAAACATGAAAACGGTTACTGCAAAGGAACGGTTTAACCTAGAAGAACGAAATTTGGTGAGCCAAGTGGGATTGGTGTACTGATCATTAAATGGAAGTATCATCAAGACTGGGTGAAAAAATGTTTGCTGAGATTTCAGGAAACTCGTAGTTTTTTGGAAGCTTGGCAACCCCTTTCAATGAAAGGGATTCTCGTCAGTCTCTGCTTGGGGCTACTTCAATAGCACACAAACCATAGCGATAGAACTTGGAACTACATTATTGTGCCAAGTTTCAAAGAGCTAGCACAAACCGTGTTTGATTTAGAGTTCCAACTACATGTATCCATATAGGAGAAAACAGAGTGAAACCTAAACATGAAAACGGTTACTCTAAAGGAACGGTTTAACCTAGAAGAACCAAATTTGGTGAGCCAAGTGAGATTCGTGTACTGATCACTACCTGCAAGTATCATCAACATTGGGTGAAAAAATGTTTGCTGAGATTTCAGGAAACTCGCTGTTTTTTGGAAGCTTGGCAACCCCTTTCAATGAAAGGGATTCTCGTCAGTCTCTGCTTGGGGCTACTTCAATAGCACACAAACCATAGCGATAGAACTTGGAACTACATTATTGTGCCAAGTTTCAAAGAGCTAGCACAAACGTGTTTGATTTAGAGTTCCAACTACATGTATCCATATAGGAGAAAACAGAGTGAAACCTAAACATGAAAACGGTTACTGCAAAGGAACGGTTTAACCTAGAAGAACGAAATTTGGTGAGCCAAGTGGGATTGGTGTACTGATCATTAAATGGAAGTATCATCATGATTAGGTGAAAAAATGTTTGCTGAGATTTCAGGAAACTCGCAGTTTTTTGGAAGCCTGGCAACCCCTTTCAATGAAAGGGATTCTCGTCAGTCTCTGCTTGGGGCTACTTCAATAGCACACAAACCATAGCGATAGAACTTGGAACTACATTATTGTGCCAAGTTTCAAAGAGCTAGCACAAACCGTGTTTGATTTAGAGTTCCAACTACATGTATCCATATAGGAGAAAACAGAGTGAAACCAAAACATGAAAACGGTTACTGCAAAGGAACGGTTTAACCTAGAAGAACGAAATTTGGTGAGCCAAGTGGGATTGGTGTCCTGATCATTAAATGGAAGTATCATCAAGACTGGGTGAAAAAATGTTTGCTGAGATTTCAGGAACTCGCAGTTTTTTGGAAGCCTGGCAACCCCTTTCAATGAAAGTGATTCTCGTCAGTCTCTGCTTGGGGCTACTTCAATAGCACACAAACCATAGCGATAGAACTTGGAACTACATTATTGTGCCAAGTTTCAAAGAGCTAGCACAAACCGTGTTTGATTTAGAGTTCCAACTACATGTATCCATATAGGAGAAAACAGAGTGAAACCTAAACATGAAAACGGTTACTGTAAAGGAACGGTTTAACCTAGAAGAACCAAATTTGGTGAGCCAAGTGAGATTCGTGTACTGATCACTACCTGCAAGTATCATCAACATTGGGTGAAAAAATGTTTGCTGAGATTTCAGGAAACTCGCAGTTTTTTGGAAGCTTGGCAACCCCTTTCAATGAAAGGGATTCTCGTCAGTCTCTGCTTGGGGCTACTTCAATAGCACACAAACCATAGCGATAGAACTTGGAACTACATTATTGTGCCAAGTTTCAAAGAGCTAGCACAAACCGTGTTTGATTTAGAGTTCCAACTACATGTATCCATATAGGAGAAAACAGAGTGAAACCTAAACATGAAAACGGTTACTGCAAAGGAACGGTTTAACCTAGAAGAACGAAATTTGGTGAGCCAAGTGGGATTGGTGTACTGATCATTAAATGGAAGTATCATCATGATTAGGTGAAAAAATGTTTGCTGAGATTTCAGGAAAACTCGCAGTTTTTTGGAAGCCTGGCAACCCCTTTCAATGAAAGGGATTCTCGTCAGTCTCTGCTTGGGGCTACTTCAATAGCACACAAACCATAGCGATAGAACTTGGAACTACATTATTGTGCCAAGTTTCAAAGAGCTAGCACAAACCGTGTTTGATTTAGAGTTCCAACTACATGTATCCATATAGGAGAAAACAGAGTGAAACCTAAACATGAAAACGGTTACTGCAAAGGAACGGTTTAACCTAGAAGAACGAAATTTGGTGAGCCAAGTAAGATTCGTGTACTGATGACTACCTGCAAGCATCATCAAGACTGGGTGAAAAAATGTTTGTTGAGATTTCAGGAAACTCGCATTTTTTTGGAAGCCTGGCAACCCCTTTCAATGAAAGTGATTCTCGTCAGTCTCTGCTTGGGGCTACTTCAATAGCACACAAACCATAGCGATAGAACTTGGAACTACATTATTGTGCCAAGTTTCAAAGAGCTAGCACAAACCGTGTTGATTTAGAGTTAAAACTACATGTATCCATATAGGAGAAAACAGAGTGAAACCTAAACATGAAAACGGTTACTGCAAAGGAACGGTTTAACCTAGAAGAACGAAATTTGGTGAGCCAAGTGGGATTGGTGTCCTGATCATTAAATGGAAGTATCATCAAGACTGGGTGAAAAAATGTTTGCTGAGATTTCAGGAAACTCGTAGTTTTTTGGAAGCTTGGCAACCCCTTTCAATGAAAGGGATTCTCGTCAGTCTCTGCTTGGGGCTACTTCAATAGCACACAAACCATAGCGATAGAACTTGGAACTACATTATTGTGCCAAGTTTCAAAGAGCTAGCACAAACCGTGTTTGATTTAGAGTTCCAACTACATGTATCCATATAGGAGAAAACAGAGTGAAACCTAAACATGAAAACGGTTACTGCAAAGGAACGGTTTAACCTAGAAGAACGAAATTTGGTGAGCCAAGTAAGATTCGTGTACTGATCACTACCTGCAAGCATCATCAAGACTGGGTGAAAAAATGTTTGCTGAGATTTCAGGAAACTCGCAGTTTTTTGGAAGCTGGCAACCCCATTCAATGAAAGTGATTCTCGTCAGTCTCTGCTTGGGGCTACTTCAATAGCACACAAACCATAGCGATAGAACTTGGAACTACATTATTGTGCCAAGTTTCAAAGAGCTAGCACAAACCGTGTTTGATTTAGAGTTCCAACTACATGTATCCATATAGGAGAAAACAGAGTGAAACCTAAACATGAAAACGGTTACTGCAAAGGAACGGTTTAACCTAGAAGAACGAAATTTGGTGAGCCAAGTGGGATGGTGTACTGATCATTAAAGGAAGTATCATCAAGACTGGGTGAAAAAATGTTTGCTGAGATTTCAGGAAACTCGTAGTTTTTTGGAAGCTTGGCAACCCCTTTCAATGAAAGGGATTCTCGTCAGTCTCTGCTTGGGGCTACTTCAATAGCACACAAACCATAGCGATAGAACTTGGAACTACATTATTGTGCCAAGTTTCAAGAGCTAGCACAAACCGTGTTTGATTTAGAGTTCCAACTACATGTATCCATATAGGAGAAAACAGAGTGAAACCTAAACATGAAAACGGTTACTTCAAAGGAACGGTTTAACCTAGAAGAACGAAATTTGGTGAGCCAAGTAAGAGTCGTGTACTGATCACTACCTGCAAGCATCATCAAGACTGGGTGAAAAAATGTTTGCTGAGATTTCAGGAAACTCGCAGTTTTTTGGAAGCCTGCCAAGCCCTTTCAATGAAAGTGATTCTCGTCAGTCTCTGCTTGGGGCTACTTCAATAGCACACAAACCATAGCGATAGAACTTGGAACTACATTATTGTGCCAAGTTTCAAAGAGCTAGCACAAACCGTGTTTGATTTAGAGTTCCAACTACATGTATCCATATAGGAGAAACAGAGTGAAACCTAAACATGAAAACGGTTACTGCAAAGGAACGGTTTAACCTAGAAGAACGAATTTGGTGAGCCAAGTGGGATTGGTGTCCTGATCATTAAATGGAAGTATCATCAAGACTGGGTGAAAAAATGTTGCTGAGATTTCAGGAAACTCGCAGTTTTTTGGAAGCCTGCCAAGCCCTTTCAATGAAAGTGATTCTCGTCAGTCTCTGCTTGGGGCTACTTCAATAGCACACAAACCATAGCGATAGAACTTGGAACTACATTATTGTGCCAAGTTTCAAAGAGCTAGCACAAACCGTGTTTGATTTAGAGTTCCAACTACATGTATCCATATAGGAGAAAACAGAGTGAAACCTAAACATGAAAACGGTTACTGCAAAGAAACGGTTTAACCTAGAAGAATGAAATTTGGTGAGCCAAGTGGATTGGTGTACTGATCATTAAATGGAAGTATCATCAAGATTGGGTGAAAAACTGTTTGCTGAGATTTCAGGAAACTTGTAGTTTTTTGGAAGCTTGGCAACCCCTTTCAATGAAAGGGATTCTCGTCAGTCTCTGCTTGGGGCTACTTCAATAGCACAGAAACCATAGCGATAGAACTTGGAACTACATTATTGTGCCTAGTTTCAAAGATGTAGCACAAACCGTGTTTGATTTAGAGTTCCAACTACATGTATCCATATAGGAGAAAACAGAGTGAAACCTAAACATGAAAACGGTTACTGCAAAGGAACGGTTTAACCTAGAAGAACGAAATTTGGTGAGCCAAGTGGGAATCTGATCATTAAATGGAAGTATCATCAAGATTGGGTGAAAAAATGTTTGCTGAGATTTCAGGAAACTCGTAGTTTTTTGGAAGCTTGGCAATCCCTTTCAATGAAAGGGATTGTCCTCAGTCTCTGATTGGGGCTACTTCAATAGCACACAAACCATAGCGATAGAACTTGGAACTACATTATTGTGCCAAGTTTCAAAGAGCTAGCACAAACCGTGTTTGATTTAGAGTTCCAACTACATGTATCCATATAGGAGAAAACAGAGTGAAACCTAAACATGAAAACGGTTACTGCAAAGGAACGGTTTAACCTAGAAGAACGAAATTTGGTGAGCCAAGTGGGATTGGTGTCCTGATCATTAAATGGAAGTATCATCAAGACTGGGTGAAAAAATGTTTGCTGAGATTTCAGGAAACTCGCAGTTTTTTGGAAGCCTGGCAACCCCTTTCAATGAAAGGGATTCTCGTCAGTCTCTGCTTGGGGCTACTTCAATAGCACACAAACCATAGCGATAGAACTTGGAACTACATTATTGTGCCAAGTTTCAAAGAGCTAGCACAAACCGTGTTTGATTTAGAGTTCCAACTACATGTATCCATATAGGAGAAAACAGAGTTAAACCTAAACATGAAAATGGTTACTGCAAAGGAACGGTTTAACCTAGAAGAACGAAATTTGGTGAGCCAAGTGGGATTGGTGTCCTGATCATTAAATGGAAGTATCATCAAGACTGGGTGAAAAAATGTTTGCTGAGATTTCAGGAAACTCGCAGTTTTTTGGAAGCCTGCCAAGCCCGTTCAATGAAAGTGATTCTCGTCAGTCTCTGCTTGGGGCTACTTCAATAGCACTCAAACCATAGCGATAGAACTTGGAACTACATTATTGTGCCAAGTTTCAAAGAGCTAGCACAAACCGTGTTTGATTTAGAGTTCCAACTACATGTATCCATATAGGAGAAAACAGAGTGAAACCTAAACATGAAAACGGTTACTGCAAAGGAACGGTTTAACCTAGAAGAACGAAATTTGGTGAGCCAAGTGGGATTGGTGTACTGATCATTAAATGGAAGTATCATCAAGATTGGGTGAAAAAATGTTTGCTGAGATTTCAGGAAACTCGTAGTTTTTTGGAAGCTTGGCAACCCCTTTCAATGAAAGGGATTCTCGTCAGTCTCTGCTTGGGGGCTACTTCAATAGCACACAAACCATAGCGATAGAACTTGGAACTACATTATTGTGCCAAGTTTCAAAGAGCTAGCACAAACCGTGTTTGATTTAGAGTTCCAACTACATGTATCCATATAGGAGAAAACAGAGTGAAACCTAAACATGAAAACGGTTACTGCAAAGGAACGGTTTAACCTAGAAGAACGAAATTTGGTGAGCCAAGTAAGATTAGTGTACTGATCACTACCTGCAAGCAGCATCAAGACAGGGTGAAAAAATGTTTGCTGAGATTTCAGGAAACTCTCAGTTTTTTGGAAGCCTGCCAAGCTCTTTCAATGAAAGTGATTCTCGTCAGTCTCTGCTTGGGGCTACTTCAATAGCACACAAACCATAGCGATAGAACTTGGAACTACATTATTGTGCCAAGTTTCAAAGAGCTAGCACAAACCGTGTTTGATTTAGAGTTCCAACTACATGTATCCATATAGGAGAAAACAGAGTGAAACCTAAACATGAAAACGGTGACTGCAAAGGAACGGTTTAACGTAGAAAAACGAAATTTGGTGAGCCAAGTGGGATTGGTGTACTGATCATTAAATGGAAGTATCATCATGATTAGGTGAAAAAATGTTTGCTGAGATTTCAGGAAACTCGTAGTTTTTTGGAAGCTTGGCAACCCCTTTCAATGAAAGGGATTCTCGTCAGTCTCTGCTTGGGGCTACTTCAATAGCACACAAACCATAGCGATAGAACTTGGAACTACATTATTGTGCCAAGTTTCAAAGAGCTAGCACAAAACCGTGTTTGATTTAGAGTTCCAACTACATGTATCCATATAGGAGAAAACAGAGTGAAACCTAAACATGAAAACGGTTACTGTAAAGGAACGGTTTAACCTAGAAGAACCAAATTTGGTGAGCCAAGTGAGATTCGTGTACTGATCACTACCTGCAAGTATCATCAACATTGGGTGAAAAAATGTTTGCTGAGATTTCAGGAAACTCGCAGTTTTTTGGAAGCTTGGCAACCCCTTTCAATGAAAGGGATTCTCGTCAGTCTCTGCTTGGGGCTACTTCAATAGCACACAAACCATAGCGATAGAACTTGGAACTACATTATTGTGCCAAGTTTCAAAGAGCTAGCACAAACCGTGTTTGATTTAGAGTTTCAACTACATGTATCCATATAGGAGAAAACAGAGTGAAACCTAAACATGAAAACGGTTACTGCAAAGGAACGGTTTAACCTAGAAGAACGAAATTTGGTGAGCCAAGTGGGATTGGTGTACTGATCATTAAATGGAAGTATCATCATGATTAGGTGAAAAAATGTTTGCTGAGATTTCAGGAAACTCGCAGTTTTTTGGAAGCCTGGCAACCCCTTTCAATGAAAGGGATTCTCGTCAGTCTCTGCTTGGGGCTACTTCAATAGCACACAAACCATAGCGATAGAACTTGGAACTACATTATTGTGCCAAGTTTCAGAGAGCTAGCACAAACCGTGTTTGATTTAGAGTTCCAACTACATGTATCCATATAGGAGAAAACAGAGTGAAACCTAAACATGAAAACGGTTACTGCAAAGGAACGGTTTAACCTAGAAGAACGAAATTTGGTGAGCCAAGTAAGATTCGTGTACTGATCACTACCTGCAAGCATCATCAAGACTGGGTGAAAAAATGTTTGTTGAGATTTCAGGAAACTCGCATTTTTTTGGAAGCCTGACAACCCCTTTCAATGAAAGTGATTCTCGTCAGTCTCTGCTTGGGGCTACTTCAATAGCACACAAACCATAGCGATAGAACTTGGAACTACATTATTGTGCCAAGTTTCAAAGAGCTAGCACAAACCGTGTTTGATTTAGAGTTCCAACTACATGTATCCATATAGGAGAAAACAGAGTGAAACCTAAACATGAAAACGGTTACTGCAAAGGAACGGTTTAACCTAGAAGAACGAAATTTGGTGAGCCAAGTAAGATTAGTGTACTGATCACTACCTGCAAGCAGCATCAGGACTGGGTGAAAAAATGTTTGCTGAGATTTCAGGAAACTCGCAGTTTTTTGGAAGCCTGCCAAGCCCTTTCAATGAAAGTGATTCTCGTCAGTCTCTGCTTGGGGCTACTTCAATAGCACACAAACCATAGCGATAGAACTTGGAACTACATTATTGTGCCAAGTTTCAAAGAGCTAGCACAAACCGTGTTTGATTTAGAGTTCCAACTACATGTATCCATATAGGAGAAAACAGAGTGAAACCTAAACATGAAAACGGTGACTGCAAAGGAACGGTTTAACGTAGAAAAACGAAATTTGGTGAGCCAAGTGGGATTGGTGTACTGATCATTAAATGGAAGTATCATCATGATTAGGTGAAAAAATGTTTGCTGAGATTTCAGGAAACTCGTAGTTTTTTGGAAGCTTGGCAACCCCTTTCAATGAAAGGGATTCTCGTCAGTCTCTGCTTGGGGCTACTTCAATAGCACACAAACCATAGCGATAGAACTTGGAACTACATTATTGTGCCAAGTTTCAAAGAGCTAGCACAAACCGTGTTTGATTTAGAGTTCCAACTACATGTATCCATATAGGAGAAAACAGAGTGAAACCTAAACATGAAAACGGTTACTGTAAAGGAACGGTTTAACCTAGAAGAACCAAATTTGGTGAGCCAAGTGAGATTCGTGTACTGATCACTACCTGCAAGTATCATCAACATTGGGTGAAAAAATGTTTGCTGAGATTTCAGGAAACTCGCAGTTTTTTGGAAGCTTGGCAACCCCTTTCAATGAAAGGGATTCTCGTCAGTCTCTGCTTGGGGCTACTTCAATAGCACACAAACCATAGCGATAGAACTTGGAACTACATTATTGTGCCAAGTTTCAAAGAGCTAGCACAAACCGTGTTTGATTTAGAGTTCCAACTACATGTATCCATATAGGAGAAAACAGAGTGAAACCTAAACATGAAAACGGTTACTGCAAAGGAACGGTTTAACCTAGAAGAACGAAATTTGGTGAGCCTAGTGGGATTGGTGTACTGATCATTAAATGGAAGTATCATCATGATTAGGTGAAAAAATGTTTGCTGAGATTTCAGGAAACTCGCAGTTTTTGGAAGCCTGGCAACCCCTTTCAATGAAAGGGATTCTCGTCAGTCTCTGCTTGGGGCTACTTCAATAGCACACAAACCATAGCGATAGAACTTGGAACTACATTATTGTGCCAAGTTTCAAAGAGCTAGCACAAACCGTGTTTGATTTAGAGTTCCAACTACATGTATCCATATAGGAGAAAACAGAGTGAAACCTAAACATGAAAACGGTTACTGCAAAGGAACGGTTTAACCTAGAAGAACGAAATTTGGTGAGCCAAGTAAGATTCGTGTACTGATCACTACCTGCAAGCATCATCAAGACTGGGTGAAAAAATGTTTGTTGAGATTTCAGGAAACTCGCATTTTTTTGGAAGCCTGGCAACCCCTTTCAATGAAAGTGATTCTCGTCAGTCTCTGCTTGGGGCTACTTCAATAGCACACAAACCATAGCGATAGAACTTGGAACTACATTATTGTGCCAAGTTTCAAAGAAGCACAAACCCGTGTTTGATTTAGAGTTCCAACTACATGTATCCATATAGGAGAAAAACAGAGGTGAAACCTAAACATGAAAACGGTTACTGCAAAGGAACGGTTTAACCTAGAAGAACGAAATTTGGTGAGCCAAGTGGGATTGGTGTCCTGATCATTAAATGGAAGTATCATCAAGACTGGGTGAAAAAATGTTTGCTGAGATTTCAGGAAACTCGTAGTTTTTTGGAAGCTTGGCAACACCTTTCAATGAAAGGGATTCTCGTCAGTCTCTGCTTGGGGCTACTTCAATAGCACACAAACCATAGCGATAGAACTTGGAACTACATTATTGTGCCAAGTTTCAAAGAGCTAGCACAAACCGTGTTTGATTTAGAGTTCCAACTACATGTATCCATATAGGAGAAAACAGAGTGAAACCTAAACATGAAAACGGTTACTGCAAAGGAACGGTTTAACCTAGAAGAACGAAAATTTGGTGAGCCAAGTAAGATTCGTGTACTGATCACTACCTGCAAGCATCATCAAGACTGGGTGAAAAAAATGTTTGCTGAGATTTCAGGAAACTCGCAGTTTTTTTGGAAGCCTGGCAACCCCATTCAATGAAAGTGATTCTCGTCAGTCTCTGCTTGGGGCTACTTCAATAGCACACAAACCATAGCGATAGAACTTGGAACTACATTATTGTGCCAAGTTTCAAAGAGCTAGCACCAAACCGTGTTTGATTTAGAGTTCCAACTACATGTATCCATATAGGAGAAAACAGAGTGAAACCTAAACATGAAAACGGTTACTGCAAAGGAACGGTTTAACCTAGAAGAACGAAATTTGGTGAGCCAAGTGGGATTGGTGTACTGATCATTAAATGGAAGTATCATCATGATTAGGTGAAAAAATGTTTGCTGAGATTTCAGGAAACTCGTAGTTTTTTGGAAGCTTGGCAACCCCTTTCAATGAAAGGGATTCTCGTCAGTCTCTGCTTGGGGGCTACTTCAATAGCACACAACCATAGCGGATAGAACTTGGAACTACATTATTGTGCCAAGTTTCAAAGAGCTAGCACAAACCGTGTTTGATTTAGAGTTCCAACTACATGTATCCATATAGGAGAAAACAGAGTGAAACCTAAACATGAAAACGGTTACTGCAAAGGAACGGTTTAACCTAGAAGAACGAAATTTGGTGAGCCAAGTAAGATTCGTGTACTGATCACTACCTGCAAGCATCATCAAGACTGGGTGAAAAAATGTTTGTTGAGATTTCAGGAAACTCGCATTTTTTTGGAAGCCTGGCAACCCCTTTCAATGAAAGTGATTCTCGTCAGTCTCTGCTTGGGGCTACTTCCAATAGCACACAAACCATAGCGATAGAACTTGGAACTACATTATTGTGCCAAGTTTCAAAGAGCTAGCACAAACCGTGTTTGATTTAGAGTTCCAACTACATGTATCCATATAGGAGAAAACAGAGTGAAACCTAAACATGAAAACGGTTACTGCAAAGGAACGGTTTAACCTAGAAGAACGAAATTT
Organism: Urocitellus parryii; assembly: GCF_045843805.1. Lineage (NCBI taxonomy): Eukaryota > Metazoa > Chordata > Mammalia > Rodentia > Sciuridae > Urocitellus > Urocitellus parryii. The sequence continues at coordinate 13,520 of NW_027551996.1, read as the reverse complement.
GGTGAGCCAAGTGGGATTGGTGTCCTGATCATTAAATGGAAGTATCATCAAGACTGGGTGAAAAAATGTTTGCTGAGATTTCAGGAAACTCGTAGTTTTTTGGAAGCTTGGCAACACCTTTCAATGAAAGGGATTCTCGTCAGTCTCTGCTTGGGGCTACTTCAATAGCACACAAACCATAGCGATAGAACTTGGAACTACATTATTGTGCCAAGTTTCAAAGAGCTAGCACAAACCGTGTTTGATTTAGAGTTCCAACTACATGTATCCATATAGGAGAAAACAGAGTGAAACCTAAACATGAAAACGGTTACTGCAAAGGAACGGTTTAACCTAGAAGAACGAAATTTGGTGAGCCAAGTAAGATTCGTGTACTGATCACTACCTGCAAGCATCATCAAGACTGGGTGAAAAAATGTTTGCTGAGATTTCAGGGAAACTCGCAGTTTTTGGAAGCCTGGCAACCCCATTCAATGAAAGTGATTCTCGTCAGTCTCTGCTTGGGGCTACTTCAATAGCACACAAACCATAGCGATAGAACTTGGAACTACATTATTGTGCCAAGTTTCAAAGAGCTAGCACAAACCGTGTTTGATTTAGAGTTCCAACTACATGTATCCATATAGGAGAAAACAGAGTGAAACCTAAACATGAAAACGGTTACTGCAAAGGAACGGTTTAACCTAGAAGAACGAAATTTGGTGAGCCAAGTGGGATTGGTGTACTGATCATTAAATGGAAGTATCATCATGATTAGGTGAAAAAATGTTTGCTGAGATTTCAGGAAACTCGTAGTTTTTTGGAAGCTTGGCAACCCCTTTCAATGAAAGGGATTCTCGTCAGTCTCTGCTTGGGGCTACTTCAATAGCACACAAACCATAGCGATAGAACTTGGAACTACATTATTGTGCCAAGTTTCAAAGAGCTAGCACAAACCGTGTTTGATTTAGAGTTCCAACTACATGTATCCATATAGGAGAAAACAGAGTGAAACCTAAAACATGAAAACGGTTACTGCAAAGAAACGGTTTAACCTAGAAGAACGAAATTTGGTGAGCCAAGTGGGATTGGTGTACTGATCATTAAATGGAAGTATCATCAAGATTGGGTGAAAAACTGTTTGCTGAGATTTCAGGAAACTTGTAGTTTTTTGGAAGCTTGGCAACCCCTTTCAATGAAAGGGATTCTCGTCAGTCTCTGCTTGGGGCTACTTCAATAGCACACAAACCATAGCGATAGAACTTGGAACTACATTATTGTGCCTAGTTTCAAAGATCTAGCACAAAACCGTGTTTGATTTAGAGTTCCAACTACATGTATCCATATAGGAGAAAACAGAGTGAAACCTAAACATGAAAACGGTTACTGCAAAGGAACGGTTTAACCTAGAAGAACGAAATTTGGTGAGCCAAGTGGGATTGGTGTACTGATCATTAAATGGAAGTATCATCATGATTAGGTGAAAAAATGTTTGCTGAGATTTCAGGAAACTCGTAGTTTTTTGGAAGCTTGGCAACCCCTTCAATGAAAGGGATTCTCGTCAGTCTCTGCTTGGGGCTACTTCAATAGCACACAAACCATAGCGATAGAACTTGGAACTACATTATTGTGCCAAGTTTCAAAGAGCTAGCACAAACCGTGTTTGATTTAGAGTTCCAAATACATGTATCCATATAGGAGAAAACAGAGTGAAACCTAAACATGAAAACGGGTTACTGTAAAGGAACGGTTTAACCTAGAAGAACCAAATTTGGTGAGCCAAGTGAGATTCGTGTACTGATCACTACCTGCAAGTATCATCAACATTGGGTGAAAAAATGTTTGCTGAGATTTCAGGAAACTCGCAGTTTTTTGGAAGCTTGGCAACCCCTTCAATGAAAGGGATTCTCGTCAGTCTCTGCTTGGGGCTACTTCAATAGCACACAAACCATAGCGATAGAACTTGGAACTACATTATTGTGCCAAGTTTCAAAGAGCTAGCACAAACCGTGTTTGATTTAGAGTTCCAACTACATGTATCCATATAGGAGAAAACAGAGTGAAACCTAAACATGAAAACGGTTACTGCAAAGGAACGGTTTAACCTAGAAGAACGAAATTTGGTGAGCCAAGTGGGATTGGTGTACTGATCATTAAATGGAAGTATCATCATGATTAGGTGAAAAAATGTTTGCTGAGATTTCAGGAAACTCGCAGTTTTTTGGAAGCCTGGCAACCCCTTTCAATGAAAGGGATTCTCGTCAGTCTCTGCTTGGGGCTACTTCAATAGCACACAAACCATAGCGATAGAACTTGGAACTACATTATTGTGCCAAGTTTCAAAGAGCTAGCACAAACCGTGTTTGATTTAGAGTTCCAACTACATGTATCCATATAGGAGAAAACAGAGTGAAACCTAAACATGAAAACGGTTACTGCAAAGGAACGGTTTAACCTAGAAGAACGAAATTTGGTGAGCCAAGTAAGATTCGTGTACTGATCACTACCTGCAAGCATCATCAAGACTGGGTGAAAAAATGTTTGTTGAGATTTCAGGAAACTCGCATTTTTTTGGAAGCCTGGCAACCCCTTTCAATGAAAGTGATTCTCGTCAGTCTCTGCTTGGGGCTACTTCAATAGCACACAAACCATAGCGATAGAACTTGGAACTACATTATTGTGCCAAGTTTCAAAGAGCTAGCACAAACCGTGTTTGATTTAGAGTTCCAACTACATGTATCCATATAGGAGAAAACAGAGTGAAACCTAAACATGAAAAACGGTTACTGCAAAGGAACGGTTTAACCTAGAAGAACGAAATTTGGTGAGCCAAGTGGGATTGGTGTCCTGATCATTAAATGGAAAGTATCATCAAGACTGGGTGAAAAAATGTTTGCTGAGATTTCAGGAAACTCGTAGTTTTTTGGAAGCTTGGCAACACCTTTCAATGAAAGGGATTCTCGTCAGTCTCTGCTTGGGGCTACTTCAATAGCACACAAACCATAGCGATAGAACTTGGAACTACATTATTGTGCCAAGTTTCAAAGAGCTAGCACAAACCGTGTTTGATTTAGAGTTCCAACTACATGTATCCATATAGGAGAAAACAGAGTGAAACCTAAACATGAAAACGGTTACTGCAAAGAACGGTTTAACCTAGAAGAACGAAATTTGGTGAGCCAAGTAAGATTCGTGTACTGATCACTACCTGCAAGCATCATCAAGACTGGGTGAAAAATGTTGCTGAGATTTCAGGAAACTCGCAGTTTTTTGGAAGCCTGGCAACCCCATTCAATGAAAGTGATTCTCGTCAGTCTCTGCTTGGGGCTACTTCAATAGCACACAAACCATAGCGATAGAACTTGGAACTACATTATTGTGCCAAGTTTCAAAGAGCTAGCACAAACCGTGTTTGATTTAGAGTTCCAACTACATGTATCCATATAGGAGAAAACAGAGTGAAACCTAAACATGAAAACGGTTACTGCAAAGGAACGGTTTAACCTAGAAGAACGAAATTTGGTGAGCCAAGTGGGATTGGTGTACTGATCATTAAATGGAAGTATCATCATGATTAGGTGAAAAAATGTTTGCTGAGATTTCAGGAAACTCGTAGTTTTTGGAAGCTTGGCAACCCCTTTCAATGAAAGGGATTCTCGTCAGTCTCTGCTTGGGGCTACTTCAATAGCACACAAACCATAGCGATAGAACTTGGAACTACATTATTGTGCCAAGTTTCAAAGAGCTAGCACAAACCGTTTGATTTAGAGTTCCAACTACATGTATCCATATAGGAGAAAACAGAGTGAAACCTAAACATGAAAACGGTTACTGCAAAGAAACGGTTTAACCTAGAAGAACGAAATTTGGTGAGCCAAGTGGGATTGGTGTACTGATCATTAAATGGAAGTATCATCAAGATTGGGTGAAAACTGTTTGCTGAGATTTCAGGAAACTTGTAGTTTTTTGGAAGCTTGGCAACCCCTTTCAATGAAAGGGATTCTCGTCAGTCTCTGCTTGGGGCTACTTCAATAGCACACAAACCATAGCGATAGAACTTGGAACTACATTATTGTGCCTAGTTTCAAAGATCTAGCACAAACCGTGTTTGATTTAGAGTTCTAACTACATGTATCCATATAGGAGAAAACAGAGTGAAACCTAAACATGAAAACGGTTACTGCAAAGGAACGGTTTAACCTAGAAGAACGAAATTTGGTGAGCCAAGTGGAATTGGTGTCCTGATCATTAAATGGAAGTATCATCAAGACTGGGTGAAAAAATGTTTGCTGAGATTTCAGAAACTCGCAGTTTTTTGGAAGCCTGGCAACCCCTTTCAATGAAAGGGATTCTCGTCAGTCTCTGCTTGGGGCTACTTCAATAGCACACAAACCATAGCGATAGAACTTGGAACTACATTATTGTGCCAAGTTTCAAAGAGCTAGCACAAACCGTGTTTGATTTAGAGTTCCAACTACATGTATATATATAGGAGAAAACAGAGTGAAACCTAAACATGAAAACGTTACTGCAAAGGAACGGTTTAACCTAGAAGAACGAAATTTGGTGAGCCAAGTGGATTGGTGTCCTGATCATTAAATGGAAGTATCATCAAGACTGGGTGAAAAAATGTTTGCTGAGATTTCAGGAAACTCGCAGTTTTTTTGGAAGCCTGGCAACCCCTTTCAATGAAAGGGATTCTCGTCAGTCTCTGCTTGGGGCTACTTCAATAGCACACAAACCATAGCGATAGAACTTGGAACTACATTATTGTGCCAAGTTTCAAAGAGCTAGCACAAACCGTGTTTGATTTAGAGTTCCAACTACATGTATCCATATAGGAGAAAACAGAGTTAAACCGAAACATGAAAATGGTTACTGCAAAGGAACGGTTTAACCTAGAAGAACGAAATTTGGTGAGCCAAGTGGGATTGGTGTCCTGATCATTAAATGGAAGTATCATCAAGACTGGGTGAAAAAATGTTTGCTGAGATTTCAGGAAACTCGCAGTTTTTTGGAAGCCTGCCAAGCCCGTTCAATGAAAGTGATTCTCGTCAGTCTCTGCTTGGGGCTACTTCAATAGCACTCAAACCATAGCGATAGAACTTGGAACTACATTATTGTGCCAAGTTTCAAAGAGCTAGCACAAACCGTGTTTGATTTAGAGTTCCAACTACATGTATCCATATAGGAGAAAACAGAGTGAAACCTAAACATGAAAACGGTTACTGCAAAGGAACGGTTTAACCTAGAAGAACGAAATTTGGTGAGCCAAGTGGGATTGGTGTACTGATCATTAAATGGAAGTATCATCAAGATTGGGTGAAAAAATGTTTGCTGAGATTTCAGAAACTCGTAGTTTTTTGGAAGCTTGGCAACCCCTTTCAATGAAAGGGATTCTCGTCAGTCTCTGCTTGGGGCTACTTCAATAGCACACAAACCATAGCGATAGAACTTGGAACTACATTATTGTGCCAAGTTTCAAAGAGCTAGCACAAACCGTGTTTGATTTAGAGTTCCAACTACATGTATCCATATAGGAGAAAACAGAGTGAAACCTAAACATGAAAACGGTTACTGCAAAGGAACGGTTTAACCTAGAAGAACGAAATTTGGTGAGCCAAGTAAGATTAGTGTACTGATCACTACCTGCAAGCAGCATCAAGACTGGGTGAAAAAATGTTTGCTGAGATTTCAGGAAACTCGCAGTTTTTTGGAAGCCTGCCAAGCCCTTTCAATGAAAGTGATTCTCGTCAGTCTCTGCTTGGGGCTACTTCAATAGCACACAAACCATAGCAATAGAACTTGGAACTACATTATTGTGCCAAGTTTCAAAGAGCTAGCACAAACCGTGTTTGATTTAGAGATCCAACTACATGTATCCATATAGGAGAAAACAGAGTGAAACCTAAACATGAAAACGGTGACTGCAAAGGAACGGTTTAACGTAGAAAAACGAAATTTGGTGAGCCAAGTGGGATTGGTGTACTGATCATTAAATGAAGTATCATCATGATTAGGTGAAAAAATGTTTGCTGAGATTTCAGGAAACTCGTAGTTTTTTGGAAGCTTGGCAACCCCTTTCAATGAAAGGGATTCTCGTCAGTCTCTGCTTGGGGCTACTTCAATAGCACACAAACCATAGCGATAGAACTTGGAACTACATTATTGTGCCAAGTTTCAAAGAGCTAGCACAAACCGTGTTTGATTTAGAGTTCCAACTACATGTATCCATATAGGAGAAAACAGAGTGAAACCTAAACATGAAAACGGTTACTGTAAAGGAACGGTTTAACCTAGAAGAACCAAATTTGGTGAGCCAAGTGAGATTCGTGTACTGATCACTACGTGCAAGTATCATCAACATTGGGTGAAAAATGTTTGCTGAGATTTCAGGAAACTCGCAGTTTTTTGGAAGCTTGGCAACCCCTTTCAATGAAAGGGATTCTCGTCAGTCTCTGCTTGGGGCTACTTCAATAGCACACAAACCATAGCGATAGAACTTGGAACTACATTATTGTGCCAAGTTTCAAAGAGCTAGCACAAACCGTGTTTGATTTAGAGTTCCAACTACATGTATCCATATAGGAGAAAACAGAGTGAAACCTAAACATGAAAACGGTTACTGCAAAGGAACGGTTTAACCTAGAAGAACGAAATTTGGTGAGCCAAGTGGGATTGGTGTACTGATCATTAAATGGAAGTATCATCATGATTAGGTGAAAAAATGTTTGCTGAGATTTCAGGAAACTCGCAGTTTTTTGGAAGCCTGGCAACCCCTTTCAATGAAAGGGATTCTCGTCAGTCTCTGCTTGGGGCTACTTCAATAGCACACAAACCATAGCGATAGAACTTGGAACTACATTATTGTGCCAAGTTTCAAAGAGCTAGCACAAACCGTGTTTGATTTAGAGTTCCAACTACATGTATCCATATAGGAGAAAACAGAGTGAAACCTAAACATGAAAACGGTTACTGCAAAGGAACGGTTAAACCTAGAAGAACGAAATTTGGTGAGCCAAGTAAGATTTGTGTACTGATCACTACCTGCAAGCATCATTAAGACTGGGTGAAAAAATGTTTGTTGAGATTTCAGGAAACTAGCATTTTTTTGGAAGCCTGGCAACCCCTTTCAATGAAAGTGATTCTCGTCAGTCTCTGCTTGGGGCTACTTCAATAGCACACAAACCATAGCGATAGAACTTGGAACTACATTATTGTGCCAAGTTTCAAAGAGCTAAGCACAAACCGTGTTTGATTTAGAGTTCCAACTACATGTATCCATATAGGAGAAAACAGAGTGAAACCTAAACATGAAAACGGTTACTGCAAAGGAACGGTTTAACCTAGAAGAACGAAATTTGGTGAGCCAAGTGGGATTGGTGTCCTGATCATTAAATGGAAGTATCATCAAGACTGGGTGAAAAAATGTTTGCTGAGATTTCAGAAACTCGTAGTTTTTTGGAAGCTTGGCAACCCCTTTCAATGAAAGGGATTCTCGTCAGTCTCTGCTTGGGGCTACTTCAATAGCACACAAACCATAGCGATAGAACTTGGAACTACATTATTGTGCCAAGTTTCAAAGAGCTAGCACAAACCGTGTTTGATTTAGAGTTCCAACTACATGTATCCATATAGGAGAAAACAGAGTGAAACCTAAACATGAAAACGGTTACTGCAAAGGAACGGTTTAACCTAGAAGAACGAAATTTGGTGAGCCAAGTAAGATTCGTGTACTGATCACTACCTGCAAGCATCATCAAGACTGGGTGAAAAAATGTTTGCTGAGATTTCAGGAAACTCGCAGTTTTTTGGAAGCCTGGCAACCCCATTCAATGAAAGTGATTCTCGTCAGTCTCTGCTTGGGGCTACTTCAATAGCACACAAAACCATAGCGATAGAACTTGGAACTACATTATTGTGCCAAGTTTCAAAGAGCTAGCACAAACCGTGTTTGATTTAGAGTTCCAACTACATGTATCCATATAGGAGAAAACAGAGTGAAACCTAAACATGAAAACGGTTACTGCAAAGGAACGGTTTAACCTAGAAGAACCAAATTTGGTGAGCCAAGTGGGATTGGTGTACTGATCATTAAATGGAAGTATCATCATGATTAGGTGAAAAAATGTTTGCTGAGATTTCAGGAAACTCGTAGTTTTTTGGAAGCTTGGCAACCCTTTCAATGAAAGGGATTCTCGTCAGTCTCTGCTTGGGGCTACTTCAATAGCACACAAACCATAGCGATAGAACTTGGAACTACATTATTGTGCCAAGTTTCAAAGAGCTAGCACAAACCGTGTTTGATTTAGAGTTCCAACTACATGTATCCATATAGGAGAAAACAGAGTGAAACCTAAACATGAAAACGGTTACTTCAAAGGAACGGTTTAACCTAGAAGAACGAAATTTGGTGAGCCAAGTAAGAGTCGTGTACTGATCACTACCTGCAAGCATCATCAAGACTGGGTGAAAAAATGTTTGCTGAGATTTCAGGAAACTCGCAGTTTTTTGGAAGCCTGCCAAGCCCTTTCAATGAAAGTGATTCTCGTCAGTCTCTGCTCGGGGCTACTTCAATAGCACACAAACCATAGCGATAGAACTTGGAACTACATTATTGTGCCAAGTTTCAAAGAGCTAGCACAAACCGTGTTTGATTTAGAGTTCCAACTACATGTATCCATATAGGAGAAAACAGAGTGAAACCTAAACATGAAAACGGTTACTGCAAAGGAACGGTTTAACCTAGAAGAACGAAATTTGGTGAGCCAAGTGGGATTGGTGTCCTGATCATTAAATGGAAGCATCATCAAAGACTGGGTGAAAAATGTTTGCTGAGATTTCAGGAAACTCGCAGTTTTTGGAAGCCTGCCAAGCCCTTTCAATAAAAGTGATTCTCGTCAGTCTCTGCTTGGGGCTACTTCAATAGCACACAAACCATAGCGATAGAACTTGGAACTACATTATTGTGCCAAGTTTCAAAGAGCTAGCACAAACCGTGTTTGATTTAGAGTTCCAATACATGTATCCATATAGGAGAAAACAGAGTGAAACCTAAACATGAAAACGGTTACTGCAAAGGAACGGTTTAACCTAGAAGAACGAAATTTAGTGAGTCAAGTGAGATTCGTGTACTGATCACTACCTGCAAGGATCATCAAGATTGGGTGAAAAATGTTTGCTGAGATTTCAGGAAACTCGCAGTTTTTTGGAAGCCTGGCAACCCCTTTCAATGAAAGTGATTCTCGTCAGTCTCTGCTTGGGGCTACTTCAATAGCACACAAACCATAGCGATAGAACTTGGAACTACATTATTGTGCCAAGTTTCAAAGAGCTAGCACAAACCGTGTTTGATTTAGAGTTCCAACTACATGTATCCATATAGGAGAAAACAGAGTGAAACCTAAACATGAAAACGGTTACTGCAAAGGACGGTTTAACCTAGAAGAACGAAATTTGGTGAGCCAAGTGGGATGGTGTACTGATCATTAAATGGAAGTATCATCAAGATTGGGTGAAAAAATGTTTGCTGAGATTTCTGGAAACTCGCAGTTTTTGGAAGCTTGGCAACCCCTTTCAATGAAAGGGATTCTCGTCAGTCTCTGCTTGGGGCTACTTCAATAGCACACAAACCATAGCGATAGAACTTGGAACTACTTTATTGTGCCAGGTTTCAAGAGCTAGCACAAACCGTGTTTGATTTAGAGTTCCAGCTACATGTATCCATATAGGAGAAAACAGAGTGAAACCTAAACATGAAATCGGTTACTGCAAAGGAACGGTTTAACCTAGAAGAACGAAATTTGGTGAGCCAAGTAAGATTCGTGTACTGATCACTATCTGCAAGCATCATCAAGACTGGGTGAAAAATGTTTGCTGAGATTTCAGGAAACTCGCAGTTTTTTGGAAGCCTGAAAAGCCCTTTCAATGAAAGTGATTCTCGTCAGTCTCTGCTTGGGGCTACTTCAATAGCACACAAAACCATAGCGATAGAACTTGGAACTAAATTATTGTGCCAAGTTTCAAAGAGCTAGCACAAACCGTGTTGATTTAGAGTTCCAACTACATGTATCCATATAGGAGAAAACAGAGTGAAACCTAAACATGAAAACGGTTACTGCAAAGGAACGGTTTAACCTAGAAGAACGAAATTTGGTGAGCCAAGTGGGATTGGTGTCCTGATCATTAAATGGAAGTATCATCAAGACTGGGTGAAAAAATGTTTGCTGAGATTTCAGGAAACTCGCAGTTTTTTGGAAGCCTGCCAAGCCCTTTCAATGAAAGTGATTCTCGTCAGTCTCTGCTTGGGGCTACTTCAATAGCACACAAACCATAGCGATAGAACTTGGAACTACATTATTGTGCCAAGTTTCAAAGAGCTAGCACAAACCGTGTTTGATTTAGAGTTCCAATACATGTATCCATATAGGAGAAAACAGAGTGAAACCTAAACATGAAAACGGTTACTGCAAAGGAACGGTTTAACCTAGAAGAACGAAATTTAGTGAGCCAAGTGAGATTCGTGTACTGATCACTACCTGCAAGGATCATCAAGATTGGGTGAAAAAATGTTTGCTGAGATTTCAGGAAACTCGCAGTTTTTTGGAAGCCTGGCAACCCCTTTCAATGAAAGTGATTCTCGTCAGTCTCTGCTTGGGGCTACTTCAATAGCACACAAACCATAGCGATAGAACTTGGAACTACTTTATTGTGCCAAGTTTCAAAGAGCTAGCACAAACCGTGTTTGATTTAGAGTTCCAACTACATGTATCCATATAGGAGAAAACAGAGTGAAACCTAAACATGAAAACGGTTACTGCAAAGGAACGGTTTAACCTAGAAGAACGAAATTTGGTGAGCCAAGTGGAATTGGTGTCCTGATCATTAAATGGAAGTATCATCAACACTGGGTGAAAAAATGTTTGCTGAGATTTCAGGAAACTCGCAGTTTTTTGGAAGCCTGCCAAGCCCTTTCAATGAAAGTGATTCTCGTCAGTCTCTGCTTGGGGCTACTTCAAAAGCACACAAACCATAGCGATAGAACTTGGAACTACATCATTGTGCCAAGTTTCAAAGAGCTAGCACAAACCGTGTTTGATTTAGAGTTCCAATACATGTATCCATATAGGAGAAAACAGAGTGAAACCTAAACATGAAAACGGTTACTGCAAAGGAACGGTTTAACCTAGAAGAACGAAATTTAGTGAGCCAAGTGAGATTCGTGTACTGATCACTACCTGCAAGGATCATCAAGATTGGGTGAAAAAATGTTTGCTGAGATTTCAGGAAACTCGCAGTTTTTTGGAAGCCTGGCAACCCTTTCAATGAAAGTGATTCTCGTCAGTCTCTGCTTGGGGCTACTTCAATAGCACACAAACCATAGCGATAGAACTTGGAACTACATTATTGTGACAAGTTTCAAAGAGCTAGCACAAACCGTGTTTGATTTAGAGTTCCAACTACATGTATCCATATAGGAGAAAACAGAGTGAAACCTAAACATGAAAACGGTTACTGCAAAGGAACGGTTTAACCTAGAAGAACGAAATTTGGTGAGCCAAGTGGGATTGGTGTACTGATCATTAAATGGAAGTATCATCAAGATTGGGTGAAAAAATGTTTGCTGAGATTTCTGGAAACTCGTAGTTTTTGGAAGCTTGGCAACCCCTTTCAATGAAAGGGATTCTCGTCAGTCTCTGCTTGGGGCTACTTCAATAGCACACAAACCATAGCGATAGAACTTGGAACTACTTTATTGAGCCAGGTTTCAAAGAGCTAGCACAAACCGTGTTTGATTTAGAGTTCCAACTACATGTATCCATATAGGAGAAAACAGAGTGAAACCTAAACATGAAAACGGTTACTGCAAAGGAACGGTTTAACCTAGAAGAACGAAATTTAGTGAGTCAAGTGAGATTCGTGTACTGATCACTACCTGCAAGGATCATCAAGATTGGGTGAAAAAATGTTTGCTGAGATTTCAGGAAACTCGCAGTTTTTTGGAAGCCTGGCAACCCCTTTCAATGAAAGTGATTCTCGTCAGTCTCTGCTTGGGGCTACTTCAATAGCACACAAACCATAGCGATAGAACTTGGAACTACATTATTGTGCCAAGTTTCAAAGAGCTAGCACAAACCGTGTTTGATTTAGAGTTCCAACTACATGTATCCATATAGGAGAAAACAGAGTGAAACCTAAAACATGAAAACGGTTACTGCAAAGGAACGGTTTAACCTAGAAGAACGAAATTTGGTGAGCCAAGTGGGATTGGTGTACTGATCATTAAATGGAAGTATCATCAAGATTGGGTGAAAAAATGTTTGCTGAGATTTCTGGAAACTCGCAGTTTTTTGGAAGCTTGGCAACCCCTTTCAATGAAAGGGATTCTCGTCAGTCTCTGCTTGGGGCTACTTCAATAGCACACAAACCATAGCGATAGAACTTGGAACTACTTTATTGTGCCAGGTTTCAAAGAGCTAGCACAAACCGTGTTTGATTTAGAGTTCCAGCTACATGTATCCATATAGGAGAAAACAGAGTGAAACCTAAACATGAAATCGGTTACTGCAAAGGAACGGTTTAACCTAGAAGAACGAATTTGGTGAGCCAAGTAAGATTCGTGTACTGATCACTATCTGCAAGCATCATCAAGACTGGGTGAAAAAATGTTTGCTGAGATTTCAGGAAACTCGCAGTTTTTTGGAAGCCTGAAAAGCCCTTTCAATGAAAGTGATTCTCGTCAGTCTCTGCTTGGGGCTACTTCAATAGCACACAAACCATAGCGATAGAACTTGGAACTACATTATTGTGCCAAGTTTCAAAGAGCTAGCACAAACCGTGTTTGATTTAGAGTTCCAACTACATGTATCCATATAGGAGAAAACAGAGTGAAACCTAAACATGAAACGGTTACTGCAAAGGAACGGTTTAACCTAGAAGAACGAAATTTGGTGAGCCAAGTGGGATTGGTGTCCTGATCATTAAATGGAAGTATCATCAAGACTGGGTGAAAAAATGTTTGCTGAGATTTCAGGAAACTCGCAGTTTTTTGGAAGCCTGCCAAGCCCTTTCAATGAAAGTGATTCTCGTCAGTCTCTGCTTGGGGCTACTTCAATAGCACACAAACCATAGCGATAGAACTTGGAACTACATTATTGTGCCAAGTTTCAAAGAGCTAGCACAAACCGTGTTTGATTTAGAGTTCCAATACATGTATCCATATAGGAGAAAACAGAGTGAAACCTAAACATGAAAACGGTTACTGCAAAGGAACGGTTTAACCTAGAAGAACGAAATTTAGTGAGCCAAGTGAGATTCGTGTACTGATCACTACCTGCAAGGATCATCAAGATTGGGTGAAAAAATGTTTGCTGAGATTTCAGGAAACTCGCAGTTTTTTGGAAGCCTGGCAACCCCTTTCAATGAAAGTGATTCTCGTCAGTCTCTGCTTGGGGCTACTTCAATAGCACACAAACCATAGCGATAGAACTTGGAACTACTTTATTGTGCCAAGTTTCAAAGAGCTAGCACAAACCGTGTTT
>NW_027551995.1:0-55146 GCF_045843805.1 Urocitellus parryii | reverse complement strand
TGGTGTACTGATCATTAAATGGAAGTATCATCAAGATTGGTTGAAAAAATGTTTGCTGAGATTTCAGGAAACTAGTAGTTTTTTGGAAGCTTGGCAACCCCTTTCAATGAAAGTGATTCTCGTCAGTCTCTGCTTGGGGCTACTTCAATAGGACACAAACCATAGCGACATAACTTGGAACTACATTATTGTGCCAAGTTTCAAAGAGCTAGCACAAACCATGCTTGATTTAGCGTTCCAACTACATGTATCCATATAGGAGAAAACAGAGTGTAACCTAAACATGAAAAGGGTAACTGCAAAGAAACGCTTTAACCTAGAAGAACGAAATTTGGTGAGCCAAGTGGGATTGGTGTACTGATCATTAAATGGAAGTATCATCAAGATTGGGTGAAAAAATGTTTGCTGAGATTTCAGGAAACTCGTAGTTTTTTGGAAGCTTGGCAACCCCTTTCAATGAAAGTGATTCGCGTCAGTCTCTGCTTGGGGCTACTTCAATAGGACACAAATCATAGCGATAGAACTTGGAACTACATTATTGTGCCAAGTTTCAAAGAGCTAGCACAAACCGTGTTTGATTTAGAGTTGCAACTACACCTATCCATATAGGAGAAAACAGAGTGAAACCTAAACATGAAAACGGTTACTGCAAAGGAGCGGTTTAACCTAGAAGAACAAAATTTGGTGAGCCAAGTGGGATTGGTGTACTGATCATTAAATGGAAGTATCATCAAGATTGGGTGAAAAAATGTTTGCTGAGATTTTAGGAAACTCGTAGTTTTTTGGAAGCTTGGCAACCCCTTTCAATGAAAGTGATTCTCGTCAGTCTCTGCTTGGGGCTACTTCAATAGGACACAAACCATAGTGATAGAACTTGGAACTACATTATTTTGCCAAGTTTCAAAGAGCTAGCATAAACCGTGTTTGATTTAGAGTTCCAACTGCATGTATCCATATAGGAGAAAACAGAGTAAAACCTAAACATGAATACGGTTACTGTAAAGGAACGGTTTAACCTAGAAGAACGAAATTTGGTGAGCCAACTGGTATTGGTGTACTGATAAATAAATGGAAGTATCATCAAGATTGGGTGAAAAAATGTTTGCTGAGATTTCAGGAAACTCGTAGTTTTTTGGAAGCTTGGCAACCCCTTTCAATGAAAGTGATTCTCGTCAGTCTCTGCTAGGGGCTACTTCAATAGGACACAAACCATAGCGATAGAACTTGGAACTACATTATTTTGCCAAGTTTCAAAGAGCTAGCATAAACCGTGTTTGATTTAGAGTTCCAACTGCATGTATCCATATAGGAGAAAACAGAGTGAAACCTAAACATGAAAAGGGTAACTGCAAAGAAACGGTTTAACATAGAAGAACGAAATTTGGTGAGCCAAGTGGGATTGGTGTACTGATCATTAAATGGAAGTATCATCAAGATTGGGTGAAAAAATGTTTGCTGATTTCAGGAAACTCGTAGTTTTTTGGAAGCTTGGCAACCCCTTTCAATGAAAGTGATTTGCGTCAGTCTCTGCTTGGGGCTACTTCAATAGGACAGAAACCATAGCGATAGAACTTGGAACTACATTATTGTGCCAAGTTTCAAAGAGCTAGCACAAACCGTGTTTGATTTAGAGTTCCAACTACATGTATCCATGAAGGAGAAAACAGAGTGAAACCTAAACATGAAAACGGTTACTGCAAAGGAACGGTTAAACCTAGAAGAACGAAAATTGGTGAGCCAAGTGGGATTGGTATACTGATCATTAAATGGAAGTATCATCAAGATTGGGTGAAAAAATGTTTGCTGATATTTCAGGAAACTCGTAGATTTTTGGAAGCTTGGCAACCCCTTTCAATGAAAGTGATTCTCGTCAGTCTCTGCTTGGGGCTACTTCAATAGGACACAAATCATAGCGATAGAACTTGGAACTACATTATTTTGAAAAGATTCAAAGAGCTAGCATAAACCGTGTTTGATTTAGAGTTCCAACTGCATGTATCCATATAGGAGAAAACAGAGTGAAACCTAAACATAAAAAGGGTAACTGCAAAGAAACGGTTTAACCTAGAACAACGAAATTTGGTGAGCCAAGTGGGATTGGTGTACTGATCATTAAATGGAAGTATCATCAAGATTGGGTGAAAAAATGATGGCTGAGATTTCAGGAAACTCGTAGTTTTTTGGAAGATTGGCAACCCCTTTCAATGAAAGTGATTCGCGTCAGTCTCTGCTTGGGGCTAATTCAATAGGACACAAACCATAGTGATAGAACTTGGAACTACATTATTGTGCCAAGTTTCAAAGAGCTAGCACAAACCGTGTTTGATTTAGAGTTCCAACTACATGTATCCATATAGGAGAAAATAGAGTGAAACCTAAACATGAAAACGGTGACTGCAAAGGAACGGTTTAACCTAGAAGAACGAAATTTGGTGAGCCAAGTGGGATTGGTGTACTGATCATAAAATGGAAGTATCATCAATATTGGGTGAAAAAATGTTTGCTGAGATTTCAGGAAACTCGTAGTTTTTTGGAAGCTTGGCAACCCCTTTCAATGAAAGTGATTCGCGTCAGTCTCTGCTTGGGCCTACTTCAATAGGACACAAACCATAGAGATAGAACTTGGAACTACATTATTGTGCCAAGTTTCAAAGAGCTAGCACAAACCGTGTTTGATTTAGAGTTCCAACTACATGTATCCATATAGGAGAAAACAGAGTGAAACCTAAACATGAAAACGGTTACTGCAAAGGAACGGTTTAACCTAGAAGAACGAAATTTGGTGAGCCAAGTGGGATTGGTGTACTGATCATTAAATGGAAGTATCATCAAGATTGGGTGAAAAAATGTTTGCTGAGATTTTAGGAAACTCGTAGTTTTTTGGAAGCTTGGCAACCCCTTTCAATGAAAGTGATTCGCGTCAGTCTCTGCTTGGGGCTACTTCAATAGGACACAAACCATAGCGAAAGAACTTGGAACTACATTATTTTGCCAAGTTTCAAAGAGCTAGCCCAAACCGTGCTTGATTTAGAGTTCCAACTACATGTATCCATATAGGAGAAAACAGAGTGAAACCTAAACATGAAAAGGGTAACTGCAAAGGAACGGTTTAACCTAGAAAAACGAAATTTGGTGAGCCAAGTGGGATTGGTGTACTGATCATTAAATGGAAGTATCATCAAGATTGGGTGAAAAAATGATGGCTGAGATTTCAGGAAACTCGTAGTTTTTTGGAAGCTTGGCAACCCCTTTCAATGAAAGTGATTCGCGACAGTCTCTGCTTGGGGCTACTTCAATAGGACACAAACCATAGCGATAGAACTTGGAACTACATTATTGTGCCAAGTTTCAAAGAGCTAGCACAAACCGTGTTTGATTTAGAGTTCCAACTACATGTATCCATATAGGAGAAAATAGAGTGAAACCTAAACATGAAAACGGTGACTGCAAAGGAACGGTTTAACCTAGAAGAACGAAATTTGGTGAGCCAAGTGGGATTGGTGTACTGATCATTAAATGGAAGTATCATCAAATGGGGTGAAAAAATGTTTGCTGAGACTTCAGGAAACTCGTAGTTTTTTGGAAGCTTGGCAACCCCTTTCAATGAAAGTGATTCTCGTCAGTCTCTGCTTGGAGCTACTTCAATAGGACACAAATCATAGCGATAGAACTTGGAACGACATTATTTTGCCAAGTTTCAAAGAGCTAGCACAAACCGTGTTTGATTTAGAGTTCCAACTGCATGTATCCATATAGGAGAAAACAGAGTGAAACCTAAACATGAAAAGGGGAACTGCAAAGAAACGGTTTAACCTAGAAGAACGAAATTTGGTGAGCCAAGTGGGATTGGTGTACTGATCATTAAATGGAAGTATCATCAAGATTGGGTGAAAAAATGTTTGCTGAGATTTTAGGAAACTCGTAGTTTTTTGGAAGCTTGGCAACCCCTTTCAATGAAAGTGATTCTCGTCAGTCTCTGCTTGGGGCTACTTCAATAGGACACAAACCATAGCGATAGAACTTGGAACTACATTATTGTGCCAAGTTTCAAAGAGCTAGTACAAACCGTGTTTGATTTAGAGTTCCAACTACATGTATCCATATAGGAGAAAACAGAGTGAAACCTAAACATGAAAACGGTTACTGCAAAGGAACGCTTTAACCTAGAAGAACGAAATTTGGTGTGCCAGTGGGAATCGTGTACTGATCATTAAATGAAATTATCATCAAGATTGGGTGAAAAAATGTTTGCTGATATTTCAGGAAAATCGTAGTTTTTTGGAAGCTTGGCAACCCCTTTCAATGAAAGTGATTCTCGTCAGTCTCTGCTTGTGGCTACTTCAATAGGGCACAAACCATAGCGATAGAACTTGGAGCTACATTATTTTGCCAAGTTTCAAAGAGCTAGCATAAACCGTGTTTGATTTAGAGTTCCAACTGCATGTATCCATATAGGAGAAAACAGAGTGAAACCTAAACATGAAAAGGGTAACTGCAAAGAAACGGTTAAACCTAGAAGAACGAAAATTGGTGAGCCAAGTGGGATTGGTGTACTGATCATTAAATGGAAGTATCATCAAGATTGGGTGAAAAAATGTTTGCTGAGATTTCAGGAAACTCGTAGTTTTTTGGAAGCTTGGAAACCCCTTTCAATGAAAGTGATTCTCGTCAGTCTCTGCTTGGGGCTACTTCAATAGGACACAAACCATAGCGATACAACTTGGAACTACATTATTGTGCCAAGTTTCAAAGAGCTAGCACAAACCGTGTTTGATTTAGAGTTCCAACTACATGTATCCATATAGGAGAATACAGAGTGAAACCTAAACATGAAAACGGTTACTGCAAAGGAACGGTTTAACCTAGAAGAACGAAATTTGGTGAGCCAAGTGGGATTGGTGTACTGATCATTAAATGGAAGTATCATCAAGATAGGGTGAAAAAATGTTTGCTGAGATTTCAGGAAACTCGTAGTTTTTTGGAAGCTTGGCAACCCCTTTCAATGAAAGTGATTCTCGTCAGTCTCTGCTTGGGGCTACTTCAATAGGACACAAACCATAGCGATAGAACTTGGAACTACATTATTGTGCCTAGTATCAAAGAGCTAGCACAAACCGTGTTTGATTTAGAGTTCCAACTACATGTATCCATATAGGAGAAAACAGAGTGAAACCTAAACATGAAAACGGTTACTGCAAAGGAACGGTTTAACCTAGAAGAAAGATATTTGGTGAGCCAAGTGGGATTGGTGTACTGATCATTAAAAAGAAGTATCATCAAGATTGGGTGAAAAAAATGTTTGCTGAGATTTCAGGAAACTCGTAGTTTTTTGGAAGCTTGGCAACCCCTTTCAATGAAAGTGATTCTCGTCAGTCTCTGCTTTGGGTACTTCAATAGGACACAAACCATAGCGATAGAACTTGGAACTACATTATTGTGCCAAGTTTCAAAGAGCTAGCACAAACCGTGTTTGATTTAGAGTTCCAACTACATGTATCCATATAGGAGAAAACAGAGTGAAACTTAAACATGAAAACGGTTACTGGAAAGTAACGGTTAAACCTAGAAGAACGAAAATTGGTGAGCGAGTGGGAATCGTGTACTGATCATTAAATGAAAGTATCATCAAGATTGGGTGAAAAAATTTTTGCTGATATTTCAGGAAACTCGTAGATTTTTGGAAGCTTGGCAACCCCTTTCAATGAAAGTGATTCTCGTCAGTCTCTGCTTGGGGCTACTTCAATAGGACACAAATCATTGCGATAGAACTTGGAACTACATTATTTTGCCAAGATTCAAAGAGCTAGCATAAACCGTGTTTGATTTAGAGTTCCAACTGCATGTATTCATACAGGAGAAAACAGAGTGAAACCTAAACATGAAAACGGTTACTGCAAAGAACGGTTAAACCTAGAAGAATGAAAATTGGTGAGCCAGTGGGAATCGTGTACTGATCATTAAATGAAAGTATCATCAAGATTGGGTGAAAAAATGTTTGCTGAGATTTCAGGAAACTCGTAGTTTTTTGGAAGCTTGGCAACCCCTTTCAATGAAAGTGATTCTCGTCAGTCTCTGCTTGGGGCTACTTCAATAGGACACAAACCATAGCGAAAGAACTTGGAACTACATTATTGTGCCAAGTTTCAAGGAGATAGCATAAACCGTGTTTGATTTAGAGTTCCAACTACATGTATCCATATAGGAGAAAACAGAGTGAAACCTAAACATGAAAACGGTTACTGTAAAGGAACGGTTTAACAAAGAAAAACGAAATTTGGTGAGCCAAGTGGGATTGGTGTACTGATCATTTAATGGAAGTATCATCAAGATGGGGTGAAAAAATGTTTGCTGAGATTTCAGGAAACTCGTAGTTTTTTGGAAGCTTGGCAACCCCTTTCAATGAAAGTGATTCGCGTCAGTCTCTGCTTGGGGCTACTTCAATAGGACACAAACCATAGCGATAGAACTTGGAACTACATTATTGTGCCAAGTTTCAAAGAGCTAGCACAAACCGTGTTTGATTTAGAGTTCCAACTACATGTATCCATATAGGAGAAAACAGAATGAAACCTAAATATGAAAACGGTTACTGCAAAGAAACGGTTTAACCTAGAAGAATGAAATGTGGTGAGCCAAGTGGGATTGGTGTACTGATCATTAAATGGAAGTATCATCAAGATTGGGTGAAAAAATGTTTGCTGAGATTTCAGGAAACTCGTAGTTTTTTGGAAGCTTGGCAACCCCTTTCAATGAAAGTGATTCTCGTCAGTCTCTGCTTGGGGCTACTTCAATAGGACACAAACCATAGCGATAGAACTTGGAACTACATTATTGTGCCAAGTTTCAAAGAGCTAGTACAAACCGTGTTTGATTTAGAGTTCCAAATACATGTATCCATATAGGAGAAAACAGAGTGAAACCTAAACATGAAAACGGTTACTGCAAAGGAACGGTTTAACCTAGAAGAATGAAATTTGGTGAGCCAGTGGGAATCGTGTACTGATCATTAAATGAAAGTATCATCAGGATTGGGTGAAAAAATGTTTGCTGATATTTCAGGAAAATCGTAGTTTTTTGGAAGCTTGGCAACCCCTTTCAATGAAAGTGATTCTAGTCAGTCTCTGCTTGGGGCTACTTCAATAGGGCACAAACCATAGCGATAGAACTTGGAACTACATTATTTTGCCAAGTTTCAAAGAGCTAGCACAAACCATGTTTGATTTAGAGTTCCAACTGCATGTATCCATATAGGAGAAAACAGAGTGAAACCTAAACATGAAAACGGTTACTGCAAAGGAACGGTTTAACCTACAAGAAAGATATTTGGTGAGCCAAGTGGGATTGGTGTACTGATCATTAAAAAGAAGTATCATCAAGATTGGGTGAAAAAAATGTTTGCTGAGATTTCAGGAAACTCGTAGTTTTTTGGAAGCTTGGCAACCCCTTTCAATGAAAGTGATTCTCGTCAGTCTCTGCTTTGGGTACTTCAATAGGACACAAACCATAGCGATAGAACTTGGAACTACATTATTTTGCCAAGTTTCAAAGAGCTAGCACAAACCGTGTTTGATTTAGAGTTCCAACTACATGTATCCATATAGGAGAAAACAGAGTGAAACCTAAACATGAAAACGGTTACTGGAAAGTAACGGTTAAACCTAGAAGAACGAAAATTGGTGAGCGAGTGGGAATCGTGTACTGATCATTAAATGAAAGTATCATCAAGATTGGGTGAAAAAAATTTTGCTGATATTTCAGGAAACTCGTAGATTTTTGGAAGCTTGGCAACCCCTTTCAATGAAAGTGATTCTCGTCAGTCTCTGCTTGGGGCTACTTCAATAGGACACAAATCATTGCGATAGAAATTGGAACTACATTATTTTGCCAAGATTCAAAGAGCTAGCATAAACCGTGTTTGATTTAGAGTTCCAACTGCATGTATTCATACAGGAGAAAACAGAGTGAAACCTAAACATGAAAACGGTTACTGCAAAGAACGGTTAAACCTAGAAGAATGAAAATTGGTGAGCCAGTGGGAATCGTGTACTGATCATTAAATGAAAGTATCATCAAGATTGGGTGAAAAAATGTTTGCTGAGATTTCAGGAAACTCGTAGTTTTTTGGAAGCTTGGCAACCCCTTTCAATGGAAGTGATTCGCGTCAGTCTCTGCTTGGGGCTACTTCAATAGGACACAAACCATAGCGAAAGAACTTGGAACTACATTATTGTGCCAAGTTTCAAGGAGATAGCATAAACCGTGTTTGATTTAGAGTTCCAAATACATATATCCATATAGGAGAAAACAGAGTGAAACCTAAACATGAAAACGGTTACTGTAAAGGAACGGTTTAACCTAGAAAAACGAAATTTGGTGAGCCAAGTGGGATTGGTGTACTGATCATTAAATGGAAGTATCATCAAGATGGGGTGAAAAAATGTTTGCTGAGATTTCAGGAAACTCGTAGTTTTTTGGAAGCTTGGCAACCCCTTTCAATGAAAGTGATTCGCGTCAGTCTCTGCTTGGGGCTACTTCAATAGGACACAAACCATAGCGATAGAACTTGGAACTACATTATTGTGCCAAGTTTCAAAGAGCTAGCACAAACCGTGTTTGATTTAGAGTTCCAACTACATGTATCCATATAGGAGAAAACAGAGTGAAACCTAAATATGAAAACGGTTACTGCAAAGAAACGGTTTAACCTAGAAGAATGAAATGTGGTGAGCCAAGTGGGATTGGTGTACTGATCATTAAATGGAAGTATCATCAAGATGGGGTGAAAAAATGTTTGCTGAGATTTCAGGAAACTCGTAGTTTTTTGGAAGCTTGGCAACCCCTTTCAATGAAAGTGATTCTCGTCAGTCTCTGCTTGGGGCTACTTCAATAGGACACAAACCATAGCGATAGAACTTGGAACTACATTATTGTGCCAAGTTTCAAAGAGCTAGTACAAACCGTGTTTGATTTAGAGTTCCAAATACATGTATCCATATAGGAGAAAACAGAGTGAAACCTAAACATGAAAACGGTTACTGCAAAGGAACGGTTTAACCTAGAAGAATGAAATTTGGTGAGCCAGTGGGAATCGTGTACTGATCATTAAATGAAAGTATCATCAGGATTGGGTGAAAAAATGTTTGCTGATATTTCAGGAAACTCGTAGATTTTTGGAAGCTTGGCAACCCCTTTCAATGAAAGTTATTCTCGTCAGTCTCTGCTAGGGGCTACTTCAATAGGACACAAACCATAGTGATAGAACTTGGAACTACATTATTTTGCCAAGTTTCAAAGAGCTAGCATAAACCGTGTTTGATTTAGAGTTCCAACTGCATGTATCCATATAGGAGAAAACAGAGTGAAACCTAAACATGAAAAGGGTAACTGCAAAGAAACGGTTTAACCTAGAAGAACGAAATTTGGTGAGCCAAGTGGGATTGGTGTACTGATCATTAAATGGAAGTATCATCAAGATTGGGTGAAAAAATGTTTGCTGAGATTTCAGGAAACTCGTAGTTTTTTGGAAGCTTGGGAACCCCTTTCAATGAAACTGATTCTCGTCAGTCTCTGCTTGGGGCTATTTCAATAGGACAGAAACCATAGCGATAGAACTTGGAACTACATTATTGTGCCAAGTTTCAAAGAGCTAGCACAAACCGTGTTTGATTTAGAGTTCCAACTACATGTATCCATGTAGGAGAAAACAGAGTGAAACCTAAACATGAAAACGGTTCCTGCAAAGGAACGGTTTAACCTAGAAGAACGAAATTTGGTGAGCCAAGTGGGATTGGTGTACTGATCATTAAATGGAAGTATCATCAAGATGGGGTGAAAAAATGTTTGCTGAGATTTCAGGAAACTCGTAGTTTTTTGGAAGCTTGGCAAGCCCTTTCAATGAAACTGATTCTCGTCAGTCTCTGCTAGGGGCTACTTCAATAGGACACAAACCATAGCGATACAACTTGGAACTACATTATTGTGCCAAGTTTCAAAGAGCTAGCACAAACCGTGTTTGATTTAGAGTTCCAACTACATGTATCCATATAGGAGAAAACAGAGTGAAACCTAAACATGAAAACGTTTACTGCAAAGGAACGGTTTAACCTAGAAGAACGAAATTTGGTGAGCCAAGTGGGATTGGTGTACTGATCATTAAATGGAAGTATCATCAAGATTGGGTGAAAAAATGTTTGCTGAGATTTTAGGAAACTCGTAGTTTTTTGGAAGCTTGGCAACCCCTTTCAATGAAAGTGATTCTCGTCAGTCTCTGCTTGGGGCTACTTCAATAGGACACAAACCATAGCGATAGAACTTGGAACTACATTATTTTGCCAAGTTTCAAAGAGCTAGCATAAACCGTGTTTGATTTAGAGTTCCAACTACATGTATCCATATAGGAGAAAACAGAGTGAAACCTAAACATGAAAACGGTTACTGTAAAGGAACGGTTTAACCTAGAAAAACGAAATTTGGTGAGCCAATTGGGATTGGTGTTCTGATCATTAAATGGAAGTATCATCAAGATGGGGTGAAAAAATGTTTGCTGAGATTTCAGGAAACTCGTAGTTTTTTGGAAGCTTGGCAACCCCTTTCAATGAAAGTGATTCGCGTCAGTCTCTGCTTGGGGCTACTTCAATAGGACACAAACCATAGCGATAGAACTTGGAAGTACATTATTGTGCCAAGTTTCAAAGAGCTAGCACAAACCGTGTTTGATTTAGAGTTCCAACTACATGTATCCATATAGGAGAAAACAGAGTGAAACCTAAATATGAAAACGGTTACTGCAAAGAAACGGTTTAACCTAGAAGAATGAAATGTGGTGAGCCAAGTGGGATTGGTGTACTGATCATTAAATGGAAGTATCATCAAGATGGGGTGAAAAAATGTTTGCTGAGATTTCAGGAAACTCGTAGTTTTTTGGAAGCTTGGCAACCCCTTTCAATGAAAGTGATTCTCGTCAGTCTCTGCTTGGGGCTACTTCAATAGGACACAAACCATAGCGATAGAACTTGGAACTACATTATTGTGACAAGTTTCAAAGAGCTAGCACAAACCGTGTTTGATTTAGAGTTCCAACTGCATGTATCCATATAGGAGAAAACAGAGTGAAACCTAAACATGAAAACGGTTACTGGAAAGTAACGGTTAAACCTAGAAGAACGAAAATTGGTGAGCGAGTGGGAATCGTGTACTGATCATTAAATGAACGTATCATCAAGATTGGGTGAAAAAATGTTTGCTGATATTTCAGGAAACTCGTAGATTTTTGGAAGCTTGGCAACCCCTTTCAATGAAAGTGATTCTCGTCAGTCTCTGCTTGGGGCTACTTCAATAGGACACAAACCATAGCAATAGAACTTGGAACTACATTATTTTGCCAAGTTTCAAAGAGCTAGCATAAACCGTGTTTGATTTAGAGTTCCAACTGCATGTATCCATATAGGAGAAAACAGAGTGAATCCTAAACATGAAAAGGGTAACTGCAAAGAAACGGTTTAACCTAGAAGAATGAAATTTGGTGAGCCAAGTGGGATTGGTGTACTGATCATTAAATGGAAGTATCATCAAGATTGGGTGAAAAAATGTTTGCTGAGATTTCAGGAAACTCGTAGTTTTTTGGAAGCTTGGCAACCCCTTTCAATGAAAGTGATTCGCGTCAGTCTCTGCTTGGGGCTACTTCAATAGGACAGAAACCATAGTGATAGAACTTGGAACTACATTATTGTGCCAAGTTTCAAAGAGCTAGCACAAACCGTGTTTGATTTAGAGTTCCAACTACATGTATCCATGTAGGAGAAAACAGAGTGAAACCTAAATATGAAAACGGTTACTGCAAAGGAACGGTTTAACCTAGAAGAACGAAATTTGGTGAGCCAAGTGGGATTGGTGTACTGATCATTAAATGGAAGTATCATCAAGATTGGGTGAAAAAATGTTTGCTGAGATTTCAGGAAACTCGTAGATTTTGGAAGCTTGGCAACCCCTTTCAATGAAAGTGATTCTCGGCAGTCTCTGCTTGGGGCTACTTCAATAGGACACAAACCATAGCGATACAACTTGGAACTACATTATTGTGCCAAGTTTCAAAGAGCTAGCACAAACCGTGTTTGATTTAGAGTTCCAACTACATGTATCCATATAGGAGAAAACAGAGTGAAACCTAAACATGAAAAGGGTAACTGCAAAGGAACGGTTTAACCTAGAAGAACGAAATTTGGTGAGCCAGTGGGAATCGTGTACTGATCATTAAATGAAAGTATCATCAGGATTGGGTGAAAAAATGTTTGCTGATATTTCAGGAAAATCGTAGTTTTTTGGAAGCTTGCAACCCCTTTCAATGAAAGTGATTCTAGTCAGTCTCTGCTTGGGGCTACTTCAATAGGGCACAAACCATAGCGATAGAACTTGGAACTACATTATTTTGCCAAGTTTCAAAGAGCTAGCACAAACCGTGTTTGATTTAGAGTTCCAACTGCATGTATCCATATAGGAGAAAACAGAGTGAAACCTAAACATGAAAAGGTTACTGGAAAGTAACGGTTAAACCTAGAAGAACGAAAATTGGTGAGCGAGTGGGAATCGTGTACTGATCATTAAATGAAAGTATCATCAAGATTGGGTGAAAAATGTTTGCTGATATTTCAGGAAACTCGTAGATTTTTGGAAGCTTGGCAACCCCTTTCAATGAAAGTGATTCTCGTCAGTCTCTGCTTGGGGCTACTTCAATAGGACACAAATCATAGCGATAGAACTTGGAACTACATTATTTTGCCAAGTTTCAAAGAGCTAGCACAAACCGTGTTTGATTTAGAGTTCCAACTGCATGTATCCATATAGGAGAAAACAGAGTGAAACCTAAACATGAAAACGGTTACTGGAAAGTAACGGTTAAACCTAGAAGAACGAAAATTGGTGAGCAAGTGGGAATCGTGTACTGATCATTAAATGAAAGTATCATCAAGATTGGGTGAAAAAATGTTTGCTGATATTTCAGGAAACTCGTAGATTTTTGGAAGCTTGGCAACCCCTTTCAATGAAAGTGATTCTCGTCAGTCTCTGCTTGGGGCTACTTCAATAGGACACAAACCATAGCGATACAACTTGGAACTACATTATTGTGCCAAGTTTCAAAGAGCTAGCACAAACCGTGTTTGATTTAGAGTTCCAACTACATGTATCCATATAGGAGAAAACAGAGTGAAACCTAAACATGAAAACGTTTACTGCAAAGGAACGGTTTAACCTAGAAGAACGAAATTTGGTGAGCCAAGTGGGATTGGTGTACTGATCATTAAATGGAAGTATCATCAAGATTGGGTGAAAAAATGTTTGCTGAGATTTCAGGAAACTCGTAGTTTTTTGGAAGCTTGGCAACCCCTTTCAATGAAAGTGATTCTCGTCAGTCTCTGCTTGGGGCTACTTCAATAGGACACAAACCATAGCGATACAACTTGGAACTACATTATTGTGCCAAGTTTCAAAGAGCTAGCACAAACCGTGTTTGATTTAGAGTTCCAACTACATGTATCCATATAGGAGAAAACAGAGTGAAACCTAAACATGAAAACGTTTACTGCAAAGGAACGGTTTAACCTAGAAGAACGAAATTTGGTGAGCCAAGTGGGATTGGTGTACTGATCATTAAATGAAAGTATCATCAAGATTGGGTGAAAAAATGTTTGCTGAGATTTTAGGAAACTCGTAGTTTTTTGGAAGCTTGGCAACCCCTTTCAATGAAAGTGATTCTCGTCAGTCTCTGCTTGGGGCTACTTCAATAGGACACAAACCATAGCGATAGAACTTGGAACTACATTATTTTGCCAAGTTTCAAAGAGCTAGCATAAACCGTGTTTGATTTAGAGTTCCAACTGCATGTATCCATATAGGAGAAAACAGAGTAAAACCTAAACATGAAAACGGTTACTGTAAAGGAACGGTTTAACCTAGAAGAACGAAATTTGGTGAGGCAACTGGTATTGGTGTACTGATCATTAAATGGAAGTATCATCAATATTGGGTGAAAAAATGTTTGCTGAGATTTCTGGAAACTCGTAGTTTTTTGGAAGCTTGGCAACCCCTTTCAATGAAAGTGATTCTCGTCAGTCTCTGCTAGGGGCTACTTCAATAGGACACAACCATAGCGATAGAACTTGGAACTACATTATTTTGCCAAGTTTCAAAGAGCTAGCACAAACCGTGTTTGATTTAGAGTTCCAACTGCATGTATCCATATAGGAGAAAACAGAGTGAAACCTAAACATGAAAAGGGTAACTGCAAAGAAACGGTTTAACATAGAAGAACGAAATTTGGTGAGCCAAGTGGGGTTGGTGTACTGATCATTAAATGGAAGTATCATCAAGATTGGGTGAAAAAATGTTTGCTGAGATTTCAGGAAACTCGTAGTTTTTTGGAAGCTTGGCAACCCCTTTCAATGAAAGTGATTCGCGTCAGTCTCTGCTTGGGGCTACTTCAATAGGACACAAACCATAGCGATAGAACTTGGAACTACATTATTGTGCCAAGTTTCAAAGAGCTAGCACAAACCGTGTTTGATTTTGAGTTCCAACTACATGTATCCATGAAGGAGAAAACAGAGTGAAACCTAAACATGAAAACGGTTACTGCAAAGGAACGGTTAAACCTAAAAGAACGAAAATTGGTGAGCCAAGTGGGATTGGTATACTGATCATTAAATGGAAGTATCATCAAGATTGGGTGAAAAAATGTTTGCTGATATTTCAGGAAACTCGTAGATTTTTGGAAGCTTGGCAACCCCTTTCAATGAAAGTGATTCTCGTCAGTCTCTGCTTGGGGCTACTTCAATAGGACACAAATCATAGCGATAGAACTTATAACTACATTATTTTGCCAAGATTCAAAGAGCTAGCATAAACCGTGTTTGATTTAGAGTTCCAACTGCATGTATCCATATAGGAGAAAACAGAGTAAAACCTAAACATGTAAACGGTTACTGTAAAGGAACGGTTTAACCTAGAAGAAAGAAATTTGTTGAGCCAACTGGTATTGGTGTACTGATAAATAAATGGAAGTATCATCAAGATTGGGTGAAAAAATGTTTGCTGAGATTTCAGGAAACTCGTAGTTTTTTGGAAGCTTGGCAACCCCTTTCAATGAAAGTGATTCTCGTCAGTCTCTGCTAGGGGCTACTTCAATAGGACACAAACCATAGCGATAGAACTTGGAACTACATTATTTTGCCAAGTTTCAAAGAGCTAGCATAAACCGTGTTTGATTTAGAGTTCCAACTGCATGTATCCATATAGGAGAAAACAGAGTGAAACCTAAACATGAAAAGGGTAACTGCAAAGAAACGGTTTAACATAGAAGAACGAAATTTGGTGAGCCAAGTGGGATTGGTGTACTGATCATTAAATGGAAGTATCATCAAGATTGGGTGAAAAAATGTTTGCTGAGATTTCAGGAAACTCGTAGTTTTTTGGAAGCTTGGCAACCCCTTTCAATGAAAGTGATTCGCGTCAGTCTCTGCTTGGGGCTACTTCAATAGGACACAAACCATAGCGATAGAACTTGGAACTACATTATTGTGCCAAGTTTCAAAGAGCTAGCACAAACCGTGTTTGATTTAGAGTTCCAACTACATGTATCCATGAAGGAGAAAACAGAGTGAAACCTAAACATGAAAACGGTTACTGCAAAGGAACGGTTAAACCTAGAAGATCGAAAATTGGTGAGCCAAGTGGGATTGGTATACTGATCATTAAATGGAAGTATCATCAAGATTGGGTGAAAAAATGTTTGCTGATATTTCAGGAAACTCGTAGATTTTTGGAAGATTGGCAACCCCTTTCAATGAAAGAGATTCGCGTCAGTCTCTGCTTGGGGCTACTTCAATAGGACACAAACCATAGCGATAGAACTTGGAACTACATTATTGTGCCAAATTTCAAAGAGCTAGCACAAACCGTGTTTGATTTAGAGTTCCAACTACATGTATCCATATAGGAGAAAATAGAGTGAAACCTAAACATGAAAACGGTGACTGCAAAGGAACGGTTTAAACTAGAAGAACGAAATTTGGTGAGCCAAGTGGGATTGGTGTACTGATCATTAAATGGAAGTATCATCAAGATTGGGTGAAAAAATGTTTGCTGAGATTTCAGGAAACTCGTAGTTTTTTGGAAGCTTGGCAACGCCTTTCAATGAAATTGATTCGCGTCAGTCTCTGCTTGGGGCTACTTCAATAGGACACAAACCATAGCGATAGAACTTGGAACGACATTATTTTGCCAAGTTTCAAAGAGCTAGCATAAACCGTGTTTGATTTAGAGTTCCAACTGCATGTATCCATATAGGAGAAAACAGAGTGAAACCTAAACATGAAAAGGGGAACTGCAAAGAAACGGTTTAACCTAGAAGAACGAAATTTGGTGAGCCAAGTGGGATTGGTGTACTGATCATTAAATGGAAGTATCATCAAGATGGGGTGAAAAAATGTTTGCTGAGATTTCAGGAAACTGGTAGTTTTTTGGAAGCTTGGCAACCCCTTTCAATGAAAGTGATTCTCGTCAGTCTCTGCTTGGGGCTACTTCAATAGGACACAAACCATAGAGATAGAACTTGGAACTACATTATTGTGCCAAGTTTCAAAGAGCTAGCACAAACCGTGTTTGATTTAGAGTTCCAAATACATGTATCCATATAGGAGAAAACAGAGTGAAACCTAAACATGAAAACGGTTACTGCAAAGGAACGGTTTAACATAGAAGAACGAAATTTGGTGAGCCAAGTGGGATTGGTGTACTGATCATTAAATGGAAGTATCATCAAGATTGAGTGAAAAAATGTTTGCTGAGATTTTAGGAAACTCGTAGTTTTTTGGAAGCTTGGCAACCCCTTTCAATGAAAGTGATTCGCGTCAGTCTCTGCTTGGGGCTACTTCAATAGGACACAAACCATAGCGAAAGAACTTGGAACTACATTATTGTGCCAAGTTTCAAAGAGCTAGCCCAAACCGTGCTTGATTTAGAGTTCCAACTACATGTATGCATATAGGAGAAAACAGAGTGAAACCTAAACATGAAAAGGGTAACTGCAAAGGAACGGTTTAACCTAGAAGAATGAAATTTGGTGAGCCAAGTTGGATTGGTGTACTGATCATTAAATGGAAGTATCATCAAGATGGGGTGAAAAAATGTTTCCTGAGATTTCAGGAAACTCGTAGTTTTTTGGAAGCTTGGCAACCCCTTTCAATGAAAGTGATTCTCGTCAGTCTCTGCTTGGGGCTACTTCAATAGGACACAAACCATAGCGATAGAACTTGGAACTACATTATTGTGCCAAGTTTCAAAGAGCTAGCACAAACCGTGTTTGATTTAGAGTTCCAACTACATGTATCCATATAGGAGAAAACAGAGTGAAACCTAAACATGAAAACGGTTACTGCAAAGGAACGGTTTAACCTAGAAGAACGAAATTTGGTGAGCCAAGTGGGATTGGTGTACTGATCATTAAATGGAAGTATCATCAAGATTGGGTGAAAAAATGTTTGCTGAGATTTCAGGAAACTCGTAGTTTTTTGGAAGCTTGGCAACCCCTTTCAATGAAAGTGATTCGCGTCAGTCTCTGCTTGGGGCTACTTCAATAGGACACAAATCATAGCGATAGAACTTGGAACGACATTATTTTGCCAAGTTTCAAAGAGCTAGCATAAACCGTGTTTGATTTAGCGTTCCAACTGCATGTATCCATATAGGAGAAAACAGAGTGAAACCTAAACATGAAAAGGGGAACTGCAAAGAAACGGTTTAACCTAGAAGAACGAAATTTGGTGAGCCAAGTGGGATTGGTGTACTGATCATTAAATGGAAGTATCATCAAGATTGGGTGAAAAAATGTTTGCTGAGATTTCAGGAAACTGGTAGTTTTTTGGAAGCTTGGCAACCCCTTTCAATGAAAGTGATTCGCGTCAGTCTCTGCTTGGGGCTACTTCAATAGGACACAAACCATAGAGATAGAACTTGGAACTACATTATTGTGCCAAGTTTCAAAGAGCTAGCACAAACCGTGTTTGATTTAGAGTTCCAACTACATGTATCCATATAGGAGAAAACAGAGTGAAACCTAAACATGAAAACGGTTACTGCAAAGGAACGGTTTAACCTAGAAGAACGAAATTTGGTGAGCCAAGTGGGATTGGTGTACTGATCATTAAATGGAAGTATCATCAAGATTGAGTGAAAAAATGTTTGCTGAGATTTTAGGAAACTCGTAGTTTTTTGGAAGCTTGGCAACCCCTTTCAATGAAAGTGATTCTCGTCAGTCTCTGCTTGGGGCTACTTCAATAGGACACAAACCATAGCGATAGAACTTGGAACTACATTATTGTGCCAAGTTTCAAAGAGCTAGCACAAACCGTGTTTGATTTAGAGTTCCAACTACATGTATCCATATAGGAGAAAACAGAGTGAAACCTAAACATGAAAACGGTTACTGCAAAGGAACGGTTTAACCTAGAAGAACGAAATTTGGTGAGCCAAGTGGGAATGGTGTACTGATCATTAAATGGAAGTATCATCAAGATTGGGTGAAAAATGTTTGCTGAGATTTCAGGAAACTCGTAGTTTTTTGGAAGCTTGGCAACCCCTTTCAATGAAAGTGATTCGCGTCAGTCTCCGCTTGGGGCTACTTCAATAGGACACAAATCATAGCGATAGAACTTGGAACTACATTATTGTGCCAAGTTTCAAAGAGCTAGCACAAACCGTGTTTGATTTAGAGTTCCAACTACATGTATCCATGAAGGAGAAAACAGAGTGAAACCTAAACATGAAAACGGTTACTGCAAAGGAACAGTTAAACCTAGAAGAACGAAATTTGGTGAGCCAAGTGGGATTGGTATACTGATCATTAAATGGAAGTATCATCAAGATTGGGTGAAAAAATGTTTGCTGATATTTCAGGAAACTCGTAGATTTTTGGAAGCTTGGCAACCCCTTTCAATGAAAGTGATTCTCGTCAGTCTCTGCTTGGGGCTACTTCAATAGGACACAAATCATAGCGATAGAACTTGGAACTACATTATTTTGCCAAGATTCAAAGAGCTAGCATAAACCGTGTTTGATTTAGAGTTCCAACTGCATGTATCCATATAGGAGAAAACAGAGTGAAACCTAAACATGAAAACGGTTACTGCAAAGGAACGGTTTAACCTAGAAGAACGAAATTTGGTGAGCCAAGTGGGATTGGTGTACTGATCATTAAATGGAAGTATCATCAAGATTGGGTGAAAAAATGATGGCTGAGATTTCAGGAAACTCGTAGTTTTTTGGAAGCTTGGCAACCCCTTTCAATGAAAGTGATTCTCGTCAGTCTCTGCTTGGGGCTACTTCAATAGGACACAAACCATAGCGATACAACTTGGAACTACATTATTGTGCCAAGTTTCAAAGAGCTAGCACAAACCGTGTTTGATTTAGAGTTCCAACTACATGTATCCATATAGGAGAAAACAGAGTGAAACCTAAACATGAAAACGTTTACTGCAA
The DNA here is from genome assembly GCF_045843805.1 of Urocitellus parryii. NCBI lineage: Eukaryota > Metazoa > Chordata > Mammalia > Rodentia > Sciuridae > Urocitellus > Urocitellus parryii. Next base: position 35,616 of record NW_027551995.1, on the reverse strand, counting down.
AGGAACGGTTTAACGTAGAAGAACGAAATTTGGTGAGCCAAGTGGGATTGGTGTACTGATCATTAAATGGAAGTATCATCAAGATTGGGTGAAAAAATGTTTGCTGAGATTTTAGGAAACTCGTAGTTTTTTGGAAGCTTGGCAACCCCTTTCAATGAAAGTGGTTCTCGTCAGTCTCTGCTAATGTTTGCTGAGATTTTAGGAAACTCGTAGTTTTTTGGAAGCTTGGCAACCCCTTTCAATGAAAGTGGTTCTCGTCAGTCTCTGCTTGGGGCTACTTCAATAGGACACAAACCATAGCGATAGAACTTGGAACTACATTATTTTGCCAAGTATCAAAGAGCTAGCATAAACCGTGTTTGATTTAGAGTTCCAACTGCATGTATCCATATAGGAGAAAAGAGAGTAAAACCTAAACATGAAAACGGTTACTGTAAAGGAACGGTTGAACCTAGAAGAACGAAATTTGGTGAGCCAACTGGTATTGGTGTACTGATAAATAAATGGAAGTATCATCAAGATTGGGTGAAAAAATGTTTGCTGAGATTTCAGGAAACTCGTAGTTTTTTGGAAGCTTGGCAACCCCTTTCAATGAAAGTGATTCGCGTCAGTCTCTGCTTGGGGCTACTTCAATAGGACACAAACCATAGCGATAGAACTTGGAACTACATTATTGTGCCAAGTTTCAAAGAGCTAGCACAAACCGTGTTTGATTTAGAGTTCCAACTGCATGTATCCATATAGGAGAAAACAGAGTGAAACCTAAACATGAAAAGGGTAACTGCAAAGAAACGGTTTAACATAGAAGAACGAAATTTGGTGAGCCAAGTGGGATTGGTGTACTGATCATTAAATGGACGTATCATCAAGATTGGGTGAAAAAATGTTTGCTGAGATTTCAGGAAACTCGTAGTTTTTTGGAAGCTTGGCAACCCCTTTCAATGAAAGTGATTCGCGTCAGTCTCTGCTTGGGGCTACTTCAATAGGACACAAACCATAGCGATAGAACTTGGAACTACATTATTGTGCCAAGTTTCAAAGAGCTAGCACAAACCGTGTTTGATTTAGAGTTCCAACTACATGTATCCATGAAGGAGAAAACAGAGTGAAACCTAAACATGAAAACGGTTACTGCAAAGGAACGGTTAAACCTAGAAGAACGAAAATTGGTGAGCCAAGTGGGATTGGTATACTGATCATTAAATGGAAGTATCATCAAGATTGGGTGAAAAAATGTTTGCTGAGATTTTAGGAAACTCGTAGTTTTTTGGAAGCTTGGCAACCCTTTCAATGAAAGTGGTTCTCGTCAGTCTCTGCTTGGGGCTACTTCAATAGGACACAAATCATAGCGATAGAACTTGGAACTACATTATTTAGCCAAGATTCAAAGAGCTAGCATAAACCGTGTTTGATTTAGAGTTCCAACTGCATGTATCCATATAGGAGAAAACAGAGTGAAACCTAAACATGAAAACGGTTACTGGAAAGTAACGGTTAAACCTAGAAGAACGAAAATTGGTGAGCGAGTGGGATCGTGTACTGATCATTAAATGAAAGTATCATCAAGATTGGGTGAAAAAATGTTTGCTGATATTTCAGGAAACTCGTAGATTTTTGGAAGCTTGGCAACCCCTTTCAATGAAAGTGATTCTCGTCAGTCTCTGCTTGGGGTACTTCAATAGGACACAAACCATAGCGATAGAACTTGGAACTACATTATTTTGCCAAGATTCAAAGAGCTAGCATAAACCGTGTTTGATTTAGAGTTCCAACTGCATGTATCCATATAGGAGAAAACAGAGTGAAACCTAAACATGAAAAGGGTAACTGCAAAGAAACGGTTTAACCTAGAAGAACGAAATTTGGTGAGCCAAGTGGGATTGGTGTACTGATCATTAAATGGAAGTATCATCAAGATTGGGTGAAAAAATGATGGCTGAGATTTCAGGAAACTCGTAGTTTTTTGGAAGCTTGGCAACCCCTTTCAATGAAAGTGATTCGCGTCAGTCTCTGCTTGGGGATACTTCAATAGGACACAAACCATAGCGATAGAACTTGGAACTACATTATTGTGCCAAGTTTCAAAGAGCTAGCACAAACCGTGTTTGATTTAGAGTTCCAACTACATGTATCCATATAGGAGAAAACAGAGTGAAACCTAAACATGAAAACGGTGACTGCAAAGGAACGGTTTAACCTAGAAGAACGAAATTTGGTGAGCCAAGTGGGATTGGTGTACTGATCATTAAATGGAAGTATCATCAAGATTGGGTGAAAAAATGTTTGCTGAGATTTCAGGAAACTCGTAATTTTTTGGAAGCTTGGCAACCTCTTTCAATGAAAGTGATTCGCGTCAGTCTCTGCTTGGGGCTACTTCAATAGGACACAAACCATAGCGATACAACTTGGAACTACATTATTGTGCCAAGTTTCAAAGAGCTAGCACAAACCGTGTTTGATTTAGAGTTCCAAATACATGTATCCATATAGGAGAAAACAGAGTGAAACCTAAACATGAAAACGGTTACTGCAAAGAAACGGTTTAACTTAGAAGAACGAAATTTGGTGAGCCAAGTGGGATTGGTGTAATGATCATTAAATGGAAGTATCATCAAGATTGGGTGAAAAAATGTTTGCTGAGATTTTAGGAAACTCATAGTTTTTTGGAAGCTTGGCAACCCCTTTCAATGAAAGTGATTCGCGTCAGTCTCTGCTTGGGGCTACTTCAATAGGACACAAACCATAGCAATAGAACTTGGAACTACATTATTGTGCCAAGTTTCAAAGAGCTAGCCCATACCGTGCTTGATTTAGAGTTCCAACTACATGTATCCATATAGGAGAAAACAGAGTGAAACCTAAACATGAAAAGGGTAACTGCAAAGGAACGGTTTAACCTAGAAGAACGAAATTTGGTGAGCCAAGTGGGATTCGTGTACTGATCATTAAATGGAAGTATCATCAAGATTGGGTGAAAAAATGTTTGCTGAGATTTCAGGAAACTCGTAGTTTTTTGGAAGCTTGGCAACCCCTTTCAATGAAAGTGATTCTCGTCAGTCTCTGCTTGGGGCTACTTCAATAGGACACAAACCATAGTGATAGAACTTGGAACTATATTATTGTGCCAAGTTTCAAAGAGCTAGCACAAACGGTGTTTGATTTAGAGTTCCAACTACACGTATCCATATAGGAGAAAACAGAGTGAAACCTAAACATGAAAACGGTTACTGCAAAGAACGGTTAAACCTAGAAGAATGAAAATTGGTGAGCCAGTGGGAATCGTGTACTGATCATTAAATGAAAGTATCATCAAGATTGGGTGAAAAAATGTTTGCTGAGATTTCAGGAAACTCGTAGTTTTTTGGAAGCTTGGCAACCCCTTTCAATGAAAGTGATTCTCGTCAGTCTCTGCTTGGGGCTACTTCAATAGGACACAAACCATAGCGAAAGAACTTGGAACTACATTATTGTGCCAAGTTTCAAGGAGATAGCATAAACCGTGTTTGATTTAGAGTTCCAACTACATGTATCCATATAGGAGAAAACAGAGTGAAACCTAAACATGAAAACGGTTACTGCAAAGGAACGGTTTAACCTAGAAGAACGAAATTTGGTGAGCCAAGTGGGATTGGTGTACTGATCATTAAATGGAAGCATCATCAAGATTGGGTGAAAAAATGTTTGCTGAGATTTCAGGAAACTCGTAGTTTTTTGGAAGCTTGGCAACCCCTTTCAATGAAAGTGATTCGCGTCAGTCTCTGCTTGGGGCTACTTCAATTGGACACAAATCATAGCGATAGAACTTGGAACGACATTATTTTGCCAAGTTTCAAAGAGCTAGCATAAACCGTGTTTGATTTAGAGTTCCAACTGCATGTATCCATATAGGAGAAAACAGAGTGAAACCTAAACATGAAAAGGGGAACTGCAAAGAAACGATTTAACCTAGAAGAACGAAATTTGGTGAGCCAAGTGGAATTGGTGTACTGATCATTAAATGGAAGTATCATCAAGATTGGGTGAAAAAATGTTTGCTGAGATTTCAGGAAACTGGTAGTTTTTTGGAAGCTTGGCAACCCCTTTCAATGAAAGTGATTCGCGTCAGTCTCTGCTTGGGGCTACTTCAATAGGACACAAACCATAGCGATAGAACTTGGAACTACATTATTGTGCCAAGTTTCAAAGAGCTAGCACAAACCGTGTTTGATTTAGAGTTCCAACTACATGTATCCATATAGGAGAAAACAGAGTGAAACCTAAACATGAAAACGGTTACTGCAAAGGAACAGTTTAACCTAGAAGAACGAAATTTGGTGAGCCAAGTGGGATTGGTGTACTGATCATTAAATGGAAGTATCATCAAGATTGAGTGAAAAAATGTTTGCTGAGATTTTAGAAAACTCGTAGTTTTTTGGAAGCTTGGCAACCCCTTTCAATGAAAGTGATTCGCGTCAGTCTCTGCTTGGGGCTACTTCAATAGGACACAAACCATAGCGAAAGAACTTGGAACTACATTATTGTGCCAAGTTTCAAAGAGCTAGCCCAAACCGTGCTTGATTTAGTGTTCCAACTACATGTATCCATATAGGAGAAAACAGAGTGAAACCTAAACATGAAAAGGGTAACTGCAAAGGAACGGTTTAACCTAGAAGAACGAAATTTGGTGAGCCAAGTGGGATTGGTGTACTGATCATTAAATGGAAGTATCATCAAGATGGGGTGAAAAAATGTTTGCTGAGATTTCAGGAAACTCGTAGTTTTTTGGAAGCTTGGCAACCCCTTTCAATGAAAGTGATTCTCGTCAGTCTCTGCTTGGGGCTACTTCAATAGGACACAAACCATAGCGATAGAACTTGGAACTACATTATTGTGCCAAGTTTCAAAGAGCTAGCACAAACCGTGTTTGATTTAGAGTTCCAACTACATGTATCCATATAGGAGAAAACAGAGTGAAACCTAAACATGAAAACGGTTACTGCAAAGGAACGGTTTAACCTAGAAGAACGAAATTTGGTGAGCCAAGTGGGATTGGTGTACTGATCATTAAATGGATGTATCATCAAGATTGGGTGAAAAAATGTTTGCTGAGATTTCAGGAAACTCGTAGTTTTTTGGAAGCTTGGCAACCCCTTTCAATGAAAGTGATTCGCGTCAGTCTCTGCTTGGGGCTACTTTGAGTTTCAAAGAGCTAGCATAAACCCGTGTTTGATTTAGAGTTCCAACTGCATGTCAAGGGGAACTGCAAAGAAACGGTTTAACCTAGAAGAACGAAATTTGGTGAGCCAAGTGGGATTGGTGTACTGATCATTAAATGGAAGTATCATCAAGATTGGGTGAAAAAATGTTTGCTGAGATTTCAGGAAACTGGTAGTTTTTTGGAAGCTTGGCAACCCCTTTCAATGAAAGTGATTCGCGTCAGTCTCTGCTTGGGGCTACTTCAATAGGACACAAACCATAGAGATAGAACTTGGAACTACATTATTGTGCCAAGTTTCAAAGAGCTAGCACAAACCGTGTTTGATTTAGAGTTCCAACTACATGTATCCATATAGGAGAAAACAGAGTGAAACCTAAACTTGAAAACGGTTACTGCAAAGGAACGGTTTAACCTAGAAGAACGAAATTTGGTGAGCCAAGTGGGATTGGTGTACTGATCATTAAATGGAAGTATCATCAAGATTGAGTGAAAAAATGTTTGCTGAGATTTTAGGAAACTCGTAGTTTTTTGGAAGCTTGGCAACCCCTTTCAATGAAAGTGATTCGCGTCAGTCTCTGCTTGGGGCTACTTCAATAGGACACAAACCATTGCGAAAGAACTTGGAACTACATTATTGTGCCAAGTTTCAAAGAGCTAGCCCAAACCGTGCTTGATTTAGAGTTCCAACTACATGTATCCATATAGGAGAAAACAGAATGAAACCTAAACATGAAAAGGGTAACTGCAAAGGAACGGTTTAACCTAGAAGAACGAAATTTGGTGAGCCAAGTGGGATTGGTGTACTGATCATTAAATGGAAGTATCATCAAGATGGGGTGAAAAAATGTTTGCTGAGATTTCAGGAAACTCGTAGTTTTTTGGAAGCTTGGCAACCCCTTTCAATGAAAGTGATTCTCGTCAGTCTCTGCTTGGGGCTACTTCAATAGGACACAAACCATAGCGATAGAACTTGGAACTACATTATTGTGCCAAGTTTCAAAGAGCTAGCACAAACCGTGTTTGATTTAGAGTTCCAACTACATGTATCCATATAGGAGAAAACAGAGTGAAACCTAAACATGAAAACGGTTACTGCAAAGGAACGGTTTAACCTAGAAGAACGAAATTTGGTGAGCCAAGTGGGATTGGTGTACTGATCATTAAATGGAAGTATCATCAAGATGGGGTGAAAAAATGTTTGCTGAGATTTCAGGAAACTCGTAGTTTTTTGGAAGCTTGGCAACCCCTTTCAATGAAAGTGATTCTCGTCAGTCTCTGCTTGGGGCTACTTCAATAGGACACAAATCATAGCGATAGAACTTGGAACGACATTATTTTGCCAAGTTTCAAAGAGCTAGCCCAAACCGTGCTTGATTTAGTGTTCCAACTACATGTATCCATATAGGAGAAAACAGAGTGAAACCTAAACATGAAAAGGGTAACTGCAAAGGAACGGTTTAACCTAGAAGAACGAAATTTGGTGAGCCAAGTGGGATTGGTGTACTGATCATTAAATGGAAGTATCATCAAGATGGGGTGAAAAAATGTTTGCTGAGATTTCAGGAAACTCGTAGTTTTTTGGAAGCTTGGCAACCCCTTTCAATGAAAGTGATTCTCGTCAGTCTCTGCTTGGGGCTGCTTCAATAGGACACAAACCATAGTGATAGAACTTGGAACTACATTATTGTGCCAAGTTTCAAAGAGCTAGCACAAACCGTGTTTGATTTAGAGTTCCAACTACATGTATCCATATAGGAGAAAACAGAGTGAAACCTAAACATGAAAACGGTTACTGCAAAGGAACGGTTTAACCTAGAAGAACGAAATTTGGTGAGCCAAGTGGGATTGGTGTACTGATCATTAAATGGAAGTATCATCAAGATTGGGTGAAAAAATGTTTGCTGAGATTTCAGGAAACTCGTAGTTTTTTGGAAGCTTGGCAACCCCTTTCAATGAAAGTGATTCGCGTCAGTCTCTGCTTGGGGCTACTTCAATAGGACACAAATCATAGCGATAGAACTTGGAACGACATTATTTTGCCAAGTTTCAAAGAGCTAGCATAAACCGTGTTTGATTTAGAGTTCCAACTGCATGTATCCATATAGGAGAAAACAGAGTGAAACCTAAACATGAAAAGGGGAACTGCAAAGAAACGGTTTAACCTAGAAGAACGAAATTTGGTGAGCCAAGTGGGATTGGTGTACTGATCATTAAATGGAAGTATCATCAAGATTGGGTGAAAAAATGTTTGCTGAGATTTCAGGAAACTGGTAGTTTTTTGGAAGCTTGGCAACCCCTTTCAATGAAAGTGATTCGCGTCAGTCTCTGCTTGGGGCTACTTCAATAGGACACAAACCATAGAGATAGAACTTGGAACTACATTATTGTGCCAAGTTTCAAAGAGCTAGCACAAACCGTGTTTGATTTAGAGTTCCAACTACATGTATCCATATAGGAGAAAACAGAGTGAAACCTAAACATGAAAACGGTTACTGCAAAGGAACGGTTTAACCTAGAAGAACGAAATTTGGTGAGCCAAGTGGGATTGGTGTACTGATCATTAAATGGAAGTATCATCAAGATTGAGTGAAAAAATGTTTGCTGAGATTTTAGGAAACTCGTAGTTTTTTGGAAGCTTGGCAACCCCTTTCAATGAAAGTGATTCGCGTCAGTCTCTGCTTGGGGCTACTTCAATAGGACACAAACCATTGCGAAAGAACTTGGAACTACATTATTATGCCAAGTTTCAAAGAGCTAGCCCAAACCGTGCTTGATTTAGAGTTCCAACTACATGTATCCATATAGGAGAAAACAGAATGAAACCTAAACATGAAAAGGGTAACTGCAAAGGAACGGTTTAACCTAGAAGAACGAAATTTGGTGAGCCAAGTGGGATTGGTGTACTGATCATTAAATGGAAGTATCATCAAGATGGGGTGAAAAAATGTTTGCTGAGATTTCAGGAAACTCGTAGTTTTTTGGAAGCTTGGCAACCCCTTTCAATGAAAGTGATTCTCGTCAGTCTCTGCTTGGGGCTACTTCAATAGGACACAAACCATAGCGATAGAACTTGGAACTACATTATTGTGCCAAGTTTCAAAGAGCTAGCACAAACCGTGTTTGATTTAGAGTTCCAACTACATGTATCCATATAGGAGAAAACAGAGTGAAACCTAAACATGAAAACGGTTACTGCAAAGGAACGGTTTAACCTAGAAGAACGAAATTTGGTGAGCCAAGTGGGATTGGTGTACTGATCATTAAATGGAAGTATCATCAAGATGGGGTGAAAAAATGTTTGCTGAGATTTCAGGAAACTCGTAGTTTTTTGGAAGCTTGGCAACCCCTTTCAATGAAAGTGATTCTCGTCAGTCTCTGCTTGGGGCTACTTCAATAGGACACAAATCATAGCGATAGAACTTGGAACGACATTATTTTGCCAAGTTTCAAAGAGCTAGCCCAAACCGTGCTTGATTTAGTGTTCCAACTACATGTATCCATATAGGAGAAAACAGAGTGAAACCTAAACATGAAAAGGGTAACTGCAAAGGAACGGTTTAACCTAGAAGAACGAAATTTGGTGAGCCAAGTGGGATTGGTGTACTGATCATTAAATGGAAGTATCATCAAGATGGGGTGAAAAAATGTTTGCTGAGATTTCAGGAAACTCGTAGTTTTTTGGAAGCTTGGCAACCCCTTTCAATGAAAGTGATTCTCGTCAGTCTCTGCTTGGGGCTGCTTCAATAGGACACAAACCATAGTGATAGAACTTGGAACTACATTATTGTGCCAAGTTTCAAAGAGCTAGCACAAACCGTGTTTGATTTAGAGTTCCAACTACATGTATCCATATAGGAGAAAACAGAGTGAAACCTAAACATGAAAACGGTTACTGCAAAGGAACGGTTTAACCTAGAAGAACGAAATTTGGTGAGCCAAGTGGGATTGGTGTACTGATCATTAAATGGAAGTATCATCAAGATTGGGTGAAAAAATGTTTGCTGAGATTTCAGGAAACTCGTAGTTTTTTGGAAGCTTGGCAACCCCTTTCAATGAAAGTGATTCGCGTCAGTCTCTGCTTGGGGCTACTTCAATAGGACACAAATCATAGCGATAGAACTTGGAACGACATTATTTTGCCAAGTTTCAAAGAGCTAGCATAAACCGTGTTTGATTTAGAGTTCCAACTGCATGTATCCATATAGGAGAAAACAGAGTGAAACCTAAACATGAAAAGGGGAACTGCAAAGAAACGGTTTAACCTAGAAGAACGAAATTTGGTGAGCCAAGTGGGATTGGTGTACTGATCATTAAATGGAAGTATCATCAAGATTGGGTGAAAAAATGTTTGCTGAGATTTCAGGAAACTGGTAGTTTTTTGGAAGCTTGGCAACCCCTTTCAATGAAAGTGATTCGCGTAAGTCTCTGCTTGGGGCTACTTCAATAGGACACAAACCATAGAGATAGAACTTGGAACTACATTATTGTGCCAAGTTTCAAAGAGCTAGCACAAACCGTGTTTGATTTAGAGTTCCAACTACATGTATCCATATAGGAGAAAACAGAGTGAAACCTAAACATGAAAACGGTTACTGCAAAGGAACGGTTTAACCTAGAAGAACGAAATTTGGTGAGCCAAGTGGGATTGGTGTACTGATCATTAAATGGAAGTACCATCAAGATTGAGTGAAAAAATGTTTGCTGAGATTTTAGGAAACTCGTAGTTTTTTGGAAGCTTGGCAACCCCTTTCAATGAAAGTGATTCGCGTCAGTCTCTGCTTGGGGCTACTTCAATAGGACACAAACCATAGCGAAAGAACTTGGAACTACATTATTGTGCCAAGTTTCAAAGAGCTAGCCCAAACCGTGCTTGATTTAGAGTTCCAACTACATGTATCCATATAGGAGAAAACAGAGTGAAACCTAAACATGAAAAGGGGAACTGCAAAGAAACGGTTTAACCTAGAAGAACGAAATTTGGTGAGCCAAGTGGGATTGGTGTACTGATCATTAAATGGAAGTATCATCAAGATTGGGTGAAAAAATGTTTGCTGAGATTTCAGGAAACTGGTAGTTTTTTGGAAGCTTGGCAACCCCTTTCAATGAAAGTGATTCGCGTCAGTCTCTGCTTGGGGCTACTTCAATAGGACACAAACCATAGAGATAGAACTTGGAACTACATTATTGTGCCAAGTTTCAAAGAGCTAGCACAAACCGTGTTTGATTTAGAGTTCCAACTACATGTATCCATATAGGAGAAAACAGAGTGAAACCTAAACATGAAAACGGTTACTGCAAAGGAACGGTTTAACCTAGAAGAACGAAATTTGGTGAGCCAAGTGGGATTGGTGTACTGATCATTAAATGGAAGTATCATCAAGATTGAGTGAAAAAATGTTTGCTGAGATTTTAGGAAACTCGTAGTTTTTTGGAAGCTTGGCAACCCCTTTCAATGAAAGTGATTCGCGTCAGTCTCTGCTTGGGGCTACTTCAATAGGACACAAACCATTGCGAAAGAACTTGGAACTACATTATTGTGCCACGTTTCAAAGAGCTAGCCCAAACCGTGCTTGATTTAGAGTTCCAAATACATGTATCCATATAGGAGAAAACAGAGTGAAACCTAAACATGAAAAGGGTAACTGCAAAGGAACGGTTTAACCTAGAAGAACGAAATTTGGTGAGCCAAGTGGGATTGGTGTACTGATCATTAAATGGAAGTATCATCAAGATGGGGTGAAAAAATGTTTGCTGAGATTTCAGGAAACTGGTAGTTTTTTGGAAGCTTGGCAACCCCTTTCAATGAAAGTGATTCGCGTCAGTCTCTGCTTGGGGCTACTTCAATAGGACACAAACCATAGAGATAGAACTTGGAACTACATTATTGTGCCAAGTTTCAAAGAGCTAGCACAAACCGTGTTTGATTTAGAGTTCCAACTACATGTATCCATATAGGAGAAAACAGAGTGAAACCTAAACATGAAAACGGTTACTGCAAAGGAACGGTTTAACCTAGAAGAACGAAATTTGGTGAGCCAAGTGGGATTGGTGTACTGATCATTAAATGGAAGTATCATCAAGATTGAGTGAAAAAATGTTTGCTGAGATTTTAGGAAACTCGTAGTTTTTTGGAAGCTTGGCAACCCCTTTCAATGAAAGTGATTCGCGTCAGTCTCTGCTTGGGGCTACTTCAATAGGACACAAACCATTGCGAAAGAACTTGGAACTACATTATTGTGCCAAGTTTCAAAGAGCTAGCCCAAACCGTGCTTGATTTAGAGTTCCAACTACATGTATCCATATAGGAGAAAACAGAGTGAAACCTAAACATGAAAAGGGTAACTGCAAAGGAACGGTTTAACCTAGAAGAACGAAATTTGGTGAGCCAAGTGGGATTGGTGTACTGATCATTAAATGGAAGTATCATCAAGATGGGGTGAAAAAATGTTTGCTGAGATTTCAGGAAACTCGTAGTTTTTTGGAAGCTTGGCAACCCCTTTCAATGAAAGTGATTCTCGTCAGTCTCTGCTTGGGGCTACTTCAATAGGACACAAACCATAGCAATAGAACTTGGAACTACATTATTGTGCCAAGTTTCAAAGAGCTAGCACAAACCGTGTTTGATTTAGAGTTCCAACTACATGTATCCATATAGGAGAAAATAGAGTGAAACCTAAACATGAAAACGGTTACTGCAAAGGAACGGTTTAACCTAGAAGAACGAAATTTGGTGAGCCAAGTGGGATTGGTGTACTGATCATTAAATGGAAGTATCATCAAGATGGGGTGAAAAAATGTTTGCTGAGATTTCAGGAAACTCGTAGTTTTTTGGAAGCTTGGCAACCCCTTTCAATGAAAGTGATTCTCGTCAGTCTCTGCTTGGGGCTACTTCAATAGGACACAAATCATAGCGATAGAACTTGGAACGACATTATTTTGCCAAGTTTCAAAGAGCTAGCCCAAACCGTGCTTGATTTAGTGTTCCAACTACATGTATCCATATAGGAGAAAACAGAGTGAAACCTAAACATGAAAAGGGTAACTGCAAAGGAACGGTTTAACCTAGAAGAACGAAATTTGGTGAGCCAAGTGGGATTGGTGTACTGATCATTAAATGGAAGTATCATCAAGATGGGGTGAAAAAATGTTTGCTGAGATTTCAGGAAACTCGTAGTTTTTTGGAAGCTTGGCAACCCCTTTCAATGAAAGTGATTCTCGTCAGTCTCTGCTTGGGGCTGCTTCAATAGGACACAAACCATAGCGATAGAACTTGGAACTACATTATTGTGCCAAGTTTCAAAGAGCTAGCACAAACCGTGTTTGATTTAGAGTTCCAACTACATGTATCCATATAGGAGAAAACAGAGTGAAACCTAAACATGAAAACGGTTACTGCAAAGGAACGGTTTAACCTAGAAGAACGAAATTTGGTGAGCCAAGTGGGATTGGTGTACTGATCATTAAATGGAAGTATCATCAAGATTGGGTGAAAAAATGTTTGCTGAGATTTCAGGAAACTCGTAGTTTTTTGGAAGCTTGGCAACCCCTTTCAATGAAAGTGATTCGCGTCAGTCTCTGCTTGGGGCTACTTCAATAGGACACAAATCATAGCGATAGAACTTGGAACGACATTATTTTGCCAAGTTTCAAAGAGCTAGCATAAACCGTGTTTGATTTAGAGTTCCAACTGCATGTATCCATATAGGAGAAAACAGAGTGAAACCTAAACATGAAAAGGGGAACTGCAAAGAAACGGTTTAACCTAGAAGAACGAAATTTGGTGAGCCAAGTGGGATTGGTGTACTGATCATTAAATGGAAGTATCATCAAGATTGGGTGAAAAAATGTTTGCTGAGATTTCAGGAAACTGGTAGTTTTTTGGAAGCTTGGCAACCCCTTTCAATGAAAGTGATTCGCGTCAGTCTCTGCTTGGGGCTACTTCAATAGGACACAAACCATAGAGATAGAACTTGGAACTACATTATTGTGCCAAGTTTCAAAGAGCTAGCACAAACCGTGCTTGATTTAGTGTTCCAACTACATGTATCCATATAGGAGAAAACAGAGTGAAACCTAAACATGAAAAGGGTAACTGCAAAGGAACGGTTTAACCTAGAAGAACGAAATTTGGTGAGCCAAGTGGGATTGGTGTACTGATCATTAAATGGAAGTATCATCAAGATGGGGTGAAAAAATCTTTGCTGAGATTTCAGGAAACTCGTAGTTTTTTGGAAGCTTGGCAACCCCTTTCAATGAAAGTGATTCTCGTCAGTCTCTGCTTGGGGCTGCTTCAATAGGACACAAACCATAGCGATAGAACTTGGAACTACATTATTGTGCCAAGTTTCAAAGAGCTAGCACAAACCGTGTTTGATTTAGAGTTCCAACTACATGTATCCATATAGGAGAAAACAGAGTGAAACCTAAACATGAAAACGGTTACTGCAAAGGAACGGTTTAACCTAGAAGAACGAAATTTGGTGAGCCAAGTGGGATTGGTGTACTGATCATTAAATGGAAGTATCATCAAGATTGGGTGAAAAAATGTTTGCTGAGTTTTCAGGAAACTCGTAGTTTTTTGGAAGCTTGGCAACCCCTTTCAATGAAAGTGATTCGCGTCAGTCTCTGCTTGGGGCTACTTCAATAGGACACAAATCATAGCGATAGAACTTGGAACGACATTATTTTGCCAAGTTTCAAAGAGCTAGCATAAACCGTGTTTGATTTAGAGTTCCAACTGCATGTATCCATATAGGAGAAAACAGAGTGAAACCTAAACATGAAAAGGGGAACTGCAAAGAAACGGTTTAACCTAGAAGAACGAAATTTGGTGAGCCAAGTGGGATTGGTGTACTGATCATTAAATGGAAGTATCATCAAGATTGGGTGAAAAAATGTTTGCTGAGATTCAGGAAACTCGTAGTTTTTTGGAAGCTTGGCAACCCCTTTCAATGAAAGTGATTCGCGTCAGTCTCTGCTTGGGGCTACTTCAATAGGACACAAACCATAGAGATAGAACTTGGAACTACATTATTGTGCAAAGTTTCAAAGAGCTAGCACAAACCGTGTTTGATTTAGAGTTCCAACTACATGTATCCATATAGGAGAAAACAGAGTGAAACCTAAACATGAAAACGGTTACTGCAAAGGAACGGTTTAACCTAGAAGAACGAAATTTGGTGTGCCAAGTGGGATTGGTGTACTGATCATTAAATGGAAGTACCATCAAGATTGAGTGAAAAAATGTTTGCTGAGATTTTAGGAAACTCGTAGTTTTTTGGAAGCTTGGCAACCCCTTTCAATGAAAGTGATTCGCGTCAGTCTCTGCTTGGGGCTACTTCAATAGGACACAAACCATAGCGAAAGAACTTGGAACTACATTATTGTGCCAAGTTTCAAAGAGTTAGCCCAAACCGTGCTTGATTTAGAGTTCCAACTACATGTATCCATATAGGAGAAAACAGAGTGAAACCTAAACATGAAAAGGGGAACTGCAAAGAAACGGTTTAACCTAGAAGAACGAAATTTGGTGAGCCAAGTGGGATTGGTGTACTGATCATTAAATGGAAGTATCATCAAGATTGGGTGAAAAAATGTTTGCTGAGATTTCAGGAAACTGGTAGTTTTTTGGAAGCTTGGCAACCCCTTTCAATGAAAGTGATTCGCGTCAGTCTCTGCTTGGGGCTACTTCAATAGGACACAAACCATAGAGATAGAACTTGGAACTACATTATTGTGCCAAGTTTCAAAGAGCTAGCACAAACCGTGTTTGATTTAGAGTTCCAACTACATGTATCCATATAGGAGAAAACAGAGTGAAACCTAAACATGAAAACGGTTACTGCAAAGGAACGGTTTAACCTAGAAGAACGAAATTTGGTGAGCCAAGTGGGATTGGTGTACTGATCATTAAATGGAAGTATCATCAAGATTGAGTGAAAAAATGTTTGCTGAGATTTTAGGAAACTCGTAGTTTTTTGGAAGCTTGGCAACCCCTTTCAATGAAAGTGATTCGCGTCAGTCTCTGCTTGGGGCTACTTCAATAGGACACAAACCATTGCGAAAGAACTTGGAACTACATTATTGTGCCACGTTTCAAAGAGCTAGCCCAAACCGTGCTTGATTTAGAGTTCCAAATACATGTATCCATATAGGAGAAAACAGAGTGAAACCTAAACATGAAAAGGGTAACTGCAAAGGAACGGTTTAACCTAGAAGAACGAAATTTGGTGAGCCAAGTGGGATTGGTGTACTGATCATTAAATGGAAGTATCATCAAGATGGGGTGAAAAAATGTTTGCTGAGATTCAGGAAACTCGTAGTTTTTTGGAAGCTTGGCAACCCCTTTCAATGAAAGTGATTCTCGTCAGTCTCTGCTTGGGGCTACTTCAATAGGACACAAACCATAGCGATAGAACTTGGAACTACATTATTGTGCCAAGTTTCAAAGAGCTAGCACAAACCGTGTTTGATTTAGAGTTCCAACTACATGTATCCATATAGGAGAAAATAGAGTGAAAACCTAAACATGAAAACGGTTACTGCAAAGGAACGGTTTAACCTAGAAGAACGAAATTTGGTGAGCCAAGTGGGATTGGTGTACTGATCATTAAATGAAGTATCATCAAGATGGGGTGAAAAAATGTTTGCTGAGATTTCAGGAAACTCGTAGTTTTTTGGAAGCTTGGCAACCCCTTTCAATGAAAGTGATTCTCGTCAGTCTCTGCTTGGGGCTACTTCAATAGGACACAAATCATAGTGATAGAACTTGGAACGACATTATTTTGCCAAGTTTCAAAGAGCTAGCCCAAACCGTGCTTGATTTAGTGTTCCAACTACATGTATCCATATAGGAGAAAACAGAGTGAAACCTAAACATGAAAAGGGTAACTGCAAAGGAACGGTTTAACCTAGAAGAACGAAATTTGGTGAGCCAAGTGGGATTGGTGTACTGATCATTAAATGGAAGTATCATCAAGATGGGGTGAAAAAAATGTTTGCTGAGATTTCAGGAAACTCGTAGTTTTTTGGAAGCTTGGCAACCCCTTTCAATGAAAGTGATTCTCGTCAGTCTCTGCTTGGGCTGCTTCAATAGGACACAAACCATAGCGATAGAACTTGGAACTACATTATTGTGCCAAGTTTCAAAGAGCTAGCACAAACCGTGTTTGATTTAGAGTTCCAACTACATGTATCCATATAGGAGAAAACAGAGTGAAACCTAAACATGAAAACGGTTACTGCAAAGGAACGGTTTAACCTAGAAGAACGAAATTTGGTGAGCCAAGTGGGATTGGTGTACTGATCATTAAATGGAAGTATAATCAAGATTGGGTGAAAAAATGTTTGCTGAGATTTCAGGAAACTCGTAGTTTTTTGAAGCTTGGCAACCCCTTTCAATGAAAGTGATTCGCGTCAGTCTCTGCTTGGGGCTACTTCAATAGGACACAAATCATAGCGATAGAACTTGGAACGACATTATTTTGCCAAGTTTCAAAGAGCTAGCATAAACCGTGTTTGATTTAGAGTTCCAACTGCATGTATCCATATAGGAGAAAACAGAGTGAAACCTAAACATGAAAAGGGGAACTGCAAAGAAACGGTTTAACCTAGAAGAACGAAATTTGGTGAGCCAAGTGGGATTGGTGTACTGATCATTAAATGGAAGTATCATCAAGATTGGGTGAAAAAATGATGGCTGAGATTTCAGGAAACTGGTAGTTTTTTGGAAGCTTGGCAACCCCTTTCAATGAAAGTGATTCGCGTCAGTCTCTGCTTGGGGCTACTTCAATAGGACACAAACCATAGAGATAGAACTTGGAACTACATTATTGTGCCAAGTTTCAAAGAGCTAGCACAAAACCGTGCTTGATTTAGTGTTCCAACTACATGTATCCATATAGGAGAAAACAGAGTGAAACCTAAACATGAAAAGGGTAACTGCAAAGGAACGGTTTAACCTAGAAGAACGAAATTTGGTGAGCCAAGTGGGATTGGTGTACTGATCATTAAATGGAAGTATCATCAAGATGGGGTGAAAAATCTTTGCTGAGATTTCAGGAAACTCGTAGTTTTTTGGAAGCTTGGCAACCCCTTTCAATGAAAGTGATTTCTCGTCAGTCTCTGCTTGGGGCTGCTTCAATAGGACACAAACCATAGCGATAGAACTTGGAACTACATTATTGTGCCAAGTTTCAAAGAGCTAGCACAAACCATGTTGATTTAGAGTTCCAACTACATGTATCCATATAGGAGAAAACAGAGTGAAACCTAAACATGAAAACGGTTACTGCAAAGGAACGGTTTAACCTAGAAGAACGAAATTTGGTGAGCCAAGTGGGATTGGTGTACTGATCATTAAATGGAAGTATCATCAAGATTGGGTGAAAAAATGTTTGCTGAGTTTTCAGGAAACTCGTAGTTTTTTGGAAGCTTGGCAACCCCTTTCAATGAAAGTGATTCGCGTCAGTCTCTGCTTGGGGCTACTTCAATAGGACACAAATCATAGCGATAGAACTTGGAACGACATTATTTTGCCAAGTTTCAAAGAGCTAGCATAAACCGTGTTTGATTTAGAGTTCCAACTGCATGTATCCATATAGGAGAAAACAGAGTGAAACCTAAACATGAAAAGGGGAACTGCAAAGAAACGGTTTAACCTAGAAGAACGAAATTTGGTGAGCCAAGTGGGATTGGTGTACTGATCATTAAATGGAAGTATCATCAAGATTGGGTGAAAAAATGTTTGCTGAGATTCAGGAAACTCGTAGTTTTTTGGAAGCTTGGCAACCCCTTTCAATGAAAGTGATTCGCGTCAGTCTCTGCTTGGGGCTACTTCAATAGGACACAAACCATAGAGATAGAACTTGGAACTACATTATTGTGCAAAGTTTCAAAGAGCTAGCACAAACCGTGTTTGATTTAGAGTTCCAACTACATGTATCCATATAGGAGAAAACAGAGTGAAACCTAAACATGAAAACGGTTACTGCAAAGGAACGGTTTAACCTAGAAGAACGAAATTTGGTGAGCCAAGTGGGATTGGTGTACTGATCATTAAATGGAAGTACCATCAAGATTGAGTGAAAAAATGTTTGCTGAGATTTTAGGAAACTCGTAGTTTTTTGGAAGCTTGGCAACCCCTTTCAATGAAAGTGATTCGCGTCAGTCTCTGCTTGGGGCTACTTCAATAGGACACAAACCATAGCGAAAGAACTTGGAACTACATTATTGTGCCAAGTTTCAAAGAGCTAGCCCAAACCGTGCTTGATTTAGAGTTCCAACTACATGTATCCATATAGGAGAAAACAGAGTGAAACCTAAACATGAAAAGGGGAACTGCAAAGAAACGGTTTAACCTAGAAGAACGAAATTTGGTGAGCCAAGTGGGATTGGTGTACTGATCATTAAATGGAAGTATCATCAAGATTGGGTGAAAAAATGTTTGCTGAGATTTCAGGAAACTGGTAGTTTTTTGGAAGCTTGGCAACCCCTTTCAATGAAAGTGATTCGCGTCAGTCTCTGCTTGGGGCTACTTCAATAGGACACAAACCATAGAGATAGAACTTGGAACTACATTATTGTGCCAAGTTTCAAAGAGCTAGCACAAACCGTGTTTGATTTAGAGTTCCAACTACATGTATCCATATAGGAGAAAACAGAGTGAAACCTAAACATGAAAACGGTTACTGCAAAGGAACGGTTTAACCTAGAAGAACGAAATTTGGTGAGCCAAGTGGGATTGGTGTACTGATCATTAAATGGAAGTATCATCAAGATTGAGTGAAAAAATGTTTGCTGAGATTTTAGAAACTCGTAGTTTTTTGGAAGCTTGGCAACCCCTTTCAATGAAAGTGATTCGCGTCAGTCTCTGCTTGGGGCTACTTCAATAGGACACAAACCATTGCGAAAGAACTTGGAACTACATTATTGTGCCACGTTTCAAAGAGCTAGCCCAAACCGTGCTTGATTTAGAGTTCCAAATACATGTATCCATATAGGAGAAAACAGAGTGAAACCTAAACATGAAAAGGGTAACTGCAAAGGAACGGTTTAACCTAGAAGAACGAATTTGGTGAGCAAGTGGGATTGGTGTACTGATCATTAAATGGAAGTATCATCAAGATGGGGTGAAAAAATGTTTGCTGAGATTTCAGGAAACTCGTAGTTTTTTGGAAGCTTGGCAACCCCTTTCAATGAAAGTGATTCTCGTCAGTCTCTGCTTGGGGCTACTTCAATAGGACACAAACCATAGCGATAGAACTTGGAACTACATTATTGTGCCAAGTTTCAAAGAGCTAGCACAAACCGTGTTTGATTTAGAGTTCCAACTACATGTATCCATATAGGAGAAAACAGAGTGAAACCTAAACATGAAAAGGGGAACTGCAAAGGAACGGTTTAACCTAGAAGAACGAAATTTGGTGAGCCAAGTGGGATTGGTGTACTGATCATTAAATGGAAGTATCATCAAGATTGGGTGAAAAAATGTTTGCTGAGATTTCAGGAAACTGGTAGTTTTTGGAAGCTTGGCAACCCCTTTCAATGAAAGTGATTCTCGTCAGTCTCTGCTTGGGGCTACTTCAATAGGACACAAACCATAGAGATAGAACTTGGAACTACATTATTGTGCCAAGTTTCAAAGAGCTAGCACAAACCGTGTTTGATTTAGAGTTCCAACTACATGTATCCATATAGGAGAAAACAGAGTGAAACCTAAACATGAAAACGGTTACTGCAAAGGAACGGTTTAACCTAGAAGAACGAAATTTGGTGAGCTAAGTGGGATTGGTGTACTGATCATTAAATGGAAGTATCATCAAGATTGAGTGAAAAAATGTTTGCTGAGATTTTAGGAAACTCGTAGTTTTTTGGAAGCTTGGCAACCCCTTTCAATGAAAGTGATTCGCGTCAGTCTCTGCTTGGGGCTACTTCAATAGGGACACAAACCATAGCGAAAGAACTTGGAACTACATTATTGTGCCAAGTTTCAAAGAGCTAGCCCAAACCGGTGCTTGATTTAGAGTTCCAACTACATGTATCCATATAGGAGAAAACAGAGTGAAACCTAAACATGAAAAGGGTAACTGCAAAGGAACGGTTTAACCTAGAAGAACGAAATTTGGTGAGCCAAGTGGGATTGGTGTACTGATCATTAAATGGAAGTATCATCAAGATGGGGTGAAAAAATGTTTGCTGAGATTTCAGGAAACTCGTAGTTTTTTGGAAGCTTGGCAACCCCTTTCAATGAAAGTGATTCTCGTCAGTCTCTGCTTGGGGCTACTTCAATAGGACACAAACCATAGCGATAGAACTTGGAACTACATTATTGTGCCAAGTTTCAAAGAGCTAGTACAAACCGTGTTTGATTTAGAGTTCCAACTACATGTATCCATATAGGAGAAAACAGAGTGAAACCTAAACATGAAAACGGTTACTGCAAAGGAACGGTTTAACCTAGAAGAACGAAATTTGGTGAGCCAGTGGGAATCGTGTACTGATCATTAAATGAAATTATCATCAAGATTGGGTGAAAAAATGTTTGCTGATATTTCAGGAAAATCGTAGTTTTTTGTAAGCTTGGCAACCCCTTTCAATGAAAGTGATTCTCGTCAGTCTCTGCTTGTGGCTACTTCAATAGGGCACAAACCATAGCGATAGAACTTGGAGCTACATTATTTTGCCAAGTTTCAAAGAGCTAGCATAAACCGTGTTTGATTTAGAGTTCCAACTGCATGTATCCATATAGGAGAAAACAGAGTGAAACCTAAACATGAAAAGGGTAACTGCAAAGAAACGGTTTAAACTAGAAGAACGAAATTTGGTGAGCCAAGAGGGATTGGTGTACTGATCATTAAATGGAAGTATCATCAAGATTGGGTGAAAAAATGTTTGCTGAGATTTCAGGAAACTCGTAGTTTTTTGGAAGCTTGGCAACCCCTTTCAATGAAAGTGATTCTCGTCAGTCTCTGCTTGGGGCTACTTCAATAGGACACAAACCATAGCGATAGAACTTGGAACTACATTATTGTGCCAAGTATCAAAGAGCTAGCACAAACCGTGTTTGATTTAGAGTTCCAACTACATGTATCCATATAGGAGAAAACAGAGTGAAACCTAAACATGAAAACGGTTACTTCAAAGGAACGGTTTAACCTAGAAGAAGATATTTGGTGAGCCAAGTGGGATTGGTGTACTGATCATTAAAAAGAAGAATCATCAAGATGGGGTGAAAAAAAATGTTTGCTGAGATTTCAGGAAACTCGTAGTTTTTTGGAAGCTTGGCAACCCCTTTCAATGAAAGTGATTCTCGTCAGTCTCTGCTTGGGGTACTTCAATAGGACACAAACCATAGCGATAGAACTTGGAACTACATTATTGTGCCAAGTTTCAAAGAGCTAGCACAAACCGTGTTTGATTTAGAGTTCCAACTACATGTATCCATATAGGAGAAAACAGAGTGAAACCTAAACATGAAAACGGTTACTGCAAAGGAACGGTTTAACCTAGAAGAACGAAATTTGGTGAGCTAAGTGGGATTGGTGTACTGATCATTAAATGGAAGTATCATCAAGATTGAGTGAAAAAATGTTTGCTGAGATTTTAGGAAACTCGTAGTTTTTTGGAAGCTTGGCAACCCCTTTCAATGAAAGTGATTCGCGTCAGTCTCTGCTTGGGGCTACTTCAATAGGACACAAACCATAGCGAAAGAACTTGGAACTACATTATTGTGCCAAGTTTCAAAGAGCTAGCCCAAACCGTGCTTGATTTAGAGTTCCAACTACATGTATCCATATAGGAGAAAACAGAGTGAAACCTAAACATGAAAAGGGTAACTGCAAAGAAACGGTTTAACCTAGAAGAACGAAATTTGGTGAGCCAAGTGGGATTGGTGTACTGATCATTAAATGGAAGTATCATCAAGATTGGGTGAAAAAATGATGGCTGAGATTTTAGGAAACTCGTAGTTTTTTGGAAGCTTGGCAACCCCTTTCAATGAAAGTGATTCGCGTCAGTCTCTGCTTGGGCTACTTCAATAGGACACAAACCATAGCAATAGAACTTGGAACTACATTATTGTGCCAAGTTTCAAAGAGCTAGCCCATACCGTGCTTGATTTAGAGTTCCAAATACATGTATCCATATAGGAGAAAACAGAGTGAAACCTAAACATGAAAAGGGTAACTGCAAAGGAACGGTTTAACCTAGAAGAACGAAATTTGGTGAGCCAAGTGGGATTGGTGTACTGATCATTAAATGGAAGTATCATCAAGATTGGGTGAAAAAATGTTTGCTGAGATTTC
This sequence comes from Urocitellus parryii, assembly GCF_045843805.1. Classification (NCBI taxonomy): domain Eukaryota; kingdom Metazoa; phylum Chordata; class Mammalia; order Rodentia; family Sciuridae; genus Urocitellus; species Urocitellus parryii. The sequence goes on along the minus strand of NW_027551995.1, from coordinate 13,116 downwards.
AGGAAACTCGTAGTTTTTTGGAAGCTTGGCAACCCCTTTCAATGAAAGTGATTCTCGTCAGTCTATGCTTGGGGCTACTTCAATAGGACACAAACCATAGTGATAGAACTTGGACTATATTATTGTGCCAAGTTTCAAAGAGCTAGCACAAACGGTGTTTGATTTAGAGTTCCAACTACACGTATCCATATAGGAGAAAACAGAGTGAAACCTAAACATGAAAACGGTTACTGCAAAGAACGGTTAAACCTAGAAGAATGAAAATTGGTGAGCCAGTGGGAATCGTGTACTGATCATTAAATGAAAGTATCATCAAGATTGGGTGAAAAAATGTTTGCTGAGATTTCAGGAAACTCGTAGTTTTTTGGAAGCTTGGCAACCCCTTTCAATGAAAGTGATTCTCGTCAGTCTCTGCTTGGGGCTACTTCAATAGGACACAAACCATAGCGAAAGAACTTAGAACTACATTATTGTGCCAAGTTTCAAGGAGATAGCATAAACCGTGTTTGATTTAGAGTTCCAACTACATGTATCCATATAGGAGAAAACAGAGTGAAACCTAAACATGAAAAAGGTTACTGTAAAGGAACGGTTTAACCTAGAAGAACGAAATTTGCTGAGCCAAGTGGGATTGGTGTACTGATAAATCAATGGAAGTATCATCAAGATTGGGTGAAAAAATGTTTGCTGAGATTTCAGGAAACTCGTAGTTTTTTGGAAGCTTGGCAACCCCTTTCAATGAAAGTGATTCTCGTCAGTCTCTGCTTGGGGCTACTTCAATAGGACACAAACCATAGTGATAGAACTTGGAACTACATTATTTTGCCAAGTTTCAAAGAGCTAGCATAAACCGTGTTTGATTTAGAGTTCCAACTGCATGTATCCATATAGGAGAAAACAGAGTGAAACCTAAACATGAAAAGGGTAACTGCAAAGAAACGGTTTAACCTAGAAGAACGAAATTTCGTGAGCCAAGTGGGATTGGTGTACTGATCATTAAATGGAAGTATCATCAAGATGGGGTGAAAAAATGTTTGCTGAGATTTCAGGAAACTCGTAGTTTTTTGGAAGCTTGGCAACCACTTTCAATGAAAGTGATTCTCGTCAGTCTCTGCTTGGGGCTACTTCAATAGGACACAAACCATAGCGATAGAACTTGGAACTACATTATTGTGCCAAGTTTCAAAGAGCTAGTACAAACCGTGTTTGATTTAGAGTTCCAACTACATGTATCCATATAGGAGAAAACAGAGTGAAACCTAAACATGAAAACGGTTACTGCAAAGGAACGGTTTAACCTAGAAGAACGAAATTTGGTGAGCCAGTGGGAATCGTGTACTGATCATTAAATGAAAGTATCATCAAGATTGGGTGAAAAAATGTTTGCTGACATTTCAGGAAAATCGTAGTTTTTTGGAAGCTTGGCAACCCCTTTCAATGAAAGTGATTCTCGTCAGTCTCTGCTTGGGGCTATTTCAATAGGGCACAAACTATAGCGATAGAACTTGGAGCTACATTATTTTGCCAAGTTTCAAAGAGCTAGCATAAACCGTGTTTGATTTAGAGTTCCAACTGCATGTATCCATATAGGAGAAAACAGAGTGAAACCTAAACATGAAAAGGGTAACTGCAAAGAAACGGTTTAACCTAGAAGAACGAAATTTGGTGTGCCAAGTGGGATTGGTGTACTGATCATTAAATGGAAGTATCATCAAGATTGGGTGAAAAACTGTTTGCTGAGATTTCAGGAAACTCGTAGTTTTTTGGAAGCTTGGCAAACCCTTTCAATGAAAGTGATTCTCGTCAGTCCTGCTTGGGGCTACTTCAATCGGACACAAACCATAGCGATAGAACTTGGAACTACATTATTGTGCCAAGTTTCAAAGAGCTAGCACAAACCGTGTTTGATTTAGAGTTCCAAATGCATGTATCCATATAGGAGAATATAGAGTGAAACCTAAACATGAAAACGGTTACTGCAAAGGAACGGTTTAACCTAGAAGAACGAAATTTGGTGAGCCAAGTGGGATTGGTGTACTGATAAATCAATGGAAGTATCATCAAGATTGGGTGAAAAAATGTTTGCTGAGATTTCAGGAAACTCGTAGTTTTTTGGAAGCTTGGCAACCCCTTTCAATGAAAGTGATTCTCGTCAGTCTCTGCTTGGGGCTACTTCAATAGGACACAAACCATAGTGATAGAACTTGGAACTACATTATTTTGCCAAGTTTCAAAGAGCTAGCATAAACCGTGTTTGATTTAGAGTTCCAACTGCATGTATCCATATAGGAGAAAACAGAGTGAAACCTAAACATGAAAACGGTGACTGCAAAGGAACGGTTTAACCTAGAAGAACGAAATTTGGTGAGCCAAGTGGGATTGGTGTACTGATCATTAAATGGAAGTATCATCAAGATGGGGTGAAAAAATGTTTGCTGAGATTTCAGGAAACTCGTAGTTTTTTGGAAGCTTGGCAACCCCTTTCAATGAAAGTGATTCTCGTCAGTCTCTGCTTGGGGCTACTTCAATAGGACACAAACCATAGCGATAGAACTTGGAACTACATTATTGTGCCAAGTTTCAAAGAGCTAGTACAAACCGTGTTTGATTTAGAGTTCCAACTACATGTATCCATATAGGAGAAAACAGAGTGAAACCTAAACATGAAAACGGTTACTGCAAAGGAACGGTTTAACCTAGAAGAACGAAATTTGGTGAGCCAGTGGGAATCGTGTACTGATCATTAAATGAAAGTATCATCAAGATTGGGTGAAAAAATGTTGCTGACATTTCAGGAAAATCGTAGTTTTTTGGAAGCTTGGCAACCCCTTTCAATGAAAGTGATTCTCGTCAGTCTCTGCTTGGGGCTATTTCAATAGGGCACAAACTATAGCGATAGAACTTGGAGCTACATTATTTTGCCAAGTTTCAAAGAGCTAGCATAAACCGTGTTTGATTTAGAGTTCCAACTGCATGTATCCATATAGGAGAAAACAGAGTGAAACCTAAACATGAAAAGGGTAACTGCAAAGAAACGGTTTAACCTAGAAGAACGAAATTTGGTGAGCCAAGTGGGATTGGTGTACTGATCATTAAATGGAAGTATCATCAAGATTGGGTGAAAAACTGTTTGCTGATATTTCAGGAAACTCGTAGTTTTTTGGAAGCTTGGCAACCCCTTTCAATGAAAGTGATTCTCGTCAGTCTCTGCTTGGGGCTACTTCAATCGGACACAAACCATAGCGATAGAACTTGGAACTACATTATTGTGCCAAGTTTCAAAGAGCTAGCACAAACCGTGTTTGATTTAGAGTTCCAACTGCATGTATCCATATAGGAGAAAACAGAGTGAAACCTAAACATGAAAAGGGTAACTGCAAAGAAACGGTTTAACCTAGAAGAACGAAATTTGGTGAGCCAAGTGGGATTGGTGTACTGACATTAAATGGAAGTATCATCAAGATTGGGTGAAAAAATGTTTGCTGAGATTTCAGGAAACTCGTAGTTTTTTGGAAGCTTGGCAACCCCTTTCAATGAAAGTGATTCTCGTCAGTCTCTTATTGGGGCTACCTCAATAGGACACAAACCATAGCAATACAACTTGGAACTACATTATTGTGCCAAGTTTCAAAGAGCTAGCAAAAAACCGTGTTTGATTTAGGGTTACAACTGCATGTATCCATATAGGAGAAAACAGAGTGAAACCTAAACATGAAAAGGGTTACTGCAAAGAAACGGTTTAACCTAGAAGAACGAAATTTGGTGAGCCAAGTGGGATTGGTGTACTGATCATTAAATGGAAGTATCATCAAGATTGGGTGAAAAAATGTTTGCTGAGATTTCAGGAAACTCGTAGTTTTTTGGAAGCATGGCAACCCCTTTCAATGGAAGTGATTCTCGTCAGTCTCTGCTTGGGGGTACTTCAATAGGACACAAACCATAGCGATAGAACGTGGAACTACATTATTGTGCCAAGTTTCAAAGAGCTAGCACAAACCGTGTTTGATTTAGAGATCCAACTACATGTATCCATATAGGAGAAAACAGAGTGAAACCTAAACATGAAAACGGTTACTGGAAAGTAACGGTTAAACCTCGAAGAACGAAAATTGTTGAGCCAGTGGGAATCGTGTACTGATCATTAAATGAAAGTATCATCAAGATTGGGTGAAAAAATGTTTGCTGATATTTCAGGAAACTCGTAGATTTTTGGAAGCTTGGCAACCCCTTTCAATGAAAGTGATTCTCGTCAGTCTCTGCTTGGGGCTACTTCAATAGGACACAAATCATAGCGATAGAACTTGGAACGACATTATTTTGCCAAGTTTCAAAGAGCTAGCATAAACCGTGTTTGATTTAGAGTTCCAACTGCATGTATCCATATAGGAGAAAACAGAGTGAAACCTAAACATGAAAAGTTTAACTGCAAAGAAACGGTTTAACCTAGAAGAACGAAATTTGGTGAGCCAAGTGGGATTGGTGTACTGATCATTAAATGGAAGTATCATGAAGATTGGGTGAAAAAATGTTTGCTGAGATTTCAGGAAACTCGTAGTTTTTTGGAAGCTTGGCAACCCCGTTCAATGAAAGTGATTCTCGTCCGTCTCTGCTTGGGGGTACTTCAATAGGACACAAACCATAGCGATAGAACGTGGAACTACATTATTGTGCCAAGTTTCAAAGAGCTAGCACAAACCGTGTTTGATTTAGAGTTCCAACTACATGTATCCATATAGGAGAAAACAGAGTGAAACCTAAACATGAAAACGGTTACTGGAAAGTAACGGTTAAACCTCGAAGAACGAAAATTGTTGAGCCAGTGGGAATCGTGTACTGATCATTAAATGAAACTATCATCAAGATTGGGTGAAAAAATGTTTGCTGATATTTCAGGAAACTCGTAGATTTTTGGAAGCTTGGCAACCCCTTTCAATGAAAGTGATTCTCGTCAGTCTCTGCTTGGGGCTACTTCAATAGGACACAAATCATAGCGATAGAACTTGGAACGACATTATTTTGCCAAGTTTCAAAGAGCTAGCATAAACCGTGTTTGATTTAGAGTTCCAACTGCATGTATCCATATAGGAGAAAACAGAGTGAAACCTAAACATGAAAAGGGTAACTGCAAAGAAACGGTTTAACCTAGAAGAACGAAATTTGGTGAGCCAAGTGGGATTGGTGTACTGATCATTAAATGGAAGTATCATCAAGATTGGGTGAAAAAATGATGGCTGAGATTTCAGGAAACTCGTAGTTTTTTGGAAGCTTGGCAACCCCTTTCAATGAAAGTGATTCGCGTCAGTCTCTGCTTGGGGCTACTTCAATAGGACACAAACCATAGCGAAAGAACTTGGAACTACATTATTGTGCCAAGTTTCAAAGAGCTAGCCCAAACCGTGCTTGATTTAGAGTTCCAAATACATGTATCCATATGGGAGAAAACAGAGTGAAACCTAAACATGAAAAGGGTAACTGCAAAGGAACGGTTTAACCTAGAAGAACGAAATTTGGTGAGCCAAGTGGGATTGGTGTACTGATCATTAAATGGAAGTATCATCAAGATGGGGTGAAAAAATGTTTGCTGAGATTTCAGGAAACTCGTAGTTTTTTGAAGCTTGGCAACCCCTTTCAATGACAGTGATTCTCGTCAGTCTCTGCTTGGGGCTACTTCAATAGGACACAAACCATAGCGATAGAACTTGGAACTACATTATTGTGCCAAGTTTCAAAGAGCTAGCACAAACCGTGTTTGATTTAGAGTTCCAACTACATGTATCCATATAGGAGAAAATAGAGTGAAACCTAAACATGAAAACGGTTACTGCAAAGGAACGGTTTAACCTAGAAGAACGAAATTTGGTGAGCCAAGTGGGATTGGTGTACTGATCATTAAATGGAAGTATCATCAAGATGGGGTGAAAAAATGTTTGCTGAGAATTCAGGAAACTCGTAGTTTTTTGGAAGCTTGGCAACCCCTTTCAATGAAAGTGATTCGCGTCAGTCTCTGCTTGGGGCTACTTCAATAGGACACAAATCATAGCGATAGAACTTGGAACGACATTATTTTGCCAAGTTTCAAAGAGCTAGCATAAACCGTGTTTGATTTAGAGTTCCAACTGCATGTATCCATATAGGAGAAAACAGAGTGAAACCTAAACATGAAAAGGGGAACTGCAAAGAAACGGTTTAACCTAGAAGAACAAAATTTGGTGAGCCAAGTGGGATTGGTGTACTGATCATTAAATGGAAGTATCATGAAGATTGGGTGAAAAAATGTTTGCTGAGATTTCAGGAAACTGGTAGTTTTTTGGAAGCTTGGCAACCCCTTTCAATGAAAGTGATTCGCGTCAGTCTCTGCTTAGGGCTACTTCAATAGGACACAAACCATAGAGATAGAACTTGGAACTACATTATTGTGCCAAGTTTCAAAGAGCTAGCACAAACCGTGTTTGATTTAGAGTTCCAACTGCATGTATCCATATAGGAGAAAACAGAGTGAAACCTAAACATGAAAACGGTTACTGCAAAGGAACGGTTTAACCTAGAAGAACGAAATTTGGTGAGCCAAGTGGGATTGGTGTACTGATCATTAAATGGAAGTATCATCAAGATTGAGTGAAAAAATGTTTGCTGAGATTTTAGGAAACTCGTAGTTTTTTGGAAGCTTGGCAACCCCTTTCAATGAAAGTGATTCTCGTCAGTCTCTGCTTGTGGCTACTTCAATAGGGCACAAACCATAGCGATAGAACTTGGAGCTACATTATTTTGCCAAGTTTCAAAGAGCTAGCATAAACCGTGTTTGATTTAGAGTTCCAACTGCATGTATCCATATAGGAGAAAACAGAGTGAAACCTAAACATGAAAAGGGTAACTGCAAAGAAACGGTTTAAACTAGAAGAACGAAATTTGGTGAGCCAAGAGGGATTGGTGTACTGATCATTAAATGGAAGTATCATCAAGATTGGGTGAAAAAAGGTTTGCTGAGATTTCAGGAAACTCGTAGTTTTTTGGGAAGCTTGGCAACCCCTTTCAATGAAAGTGATTCTCGTCAGTCTCTGCTTGGGGCTACTTCAATAGGACACAAACCATAGCGATAGAACTTGGAACTACATTATTGTGCCAAGTATCAAAGAGCTAGCACAAACCGTGTTTGATTTAGAGTTCCAACTACATGTATCCATATAGGAGAAAACAGAGTGAAACCTAAACATGAAAACGGTTACTTCAAAGGAACGGTTTAACCTAGAAGAAAGATATTTGGTGAGCCAAGTGGGATTGGTGTACTGATCATTAAAAAGAAGTATCATCAAGATGGGGTGAAAAAAATGTTTGCTGAGATTTCAGGAAACTCGTAGTTTTTTGGAAGCTTGGCAACCCCTTTCAATGAAAGTGATTCTCGTCAGTCTCTGCTTGGGTACTTCAATAGGACACAAACCATAGCGATAGAACTTGGAACTACATTATTGTGCCAAGTTTCAAAGAGCTAGCACAAACCGTGTTTGATTTAGAGTTCCAACTACATGTATGAATATAGGAGAAAACAGAGTGAAACCTAAACATGAAAACGGTTACTGGAAAGTAACGGTTAAACCTAGAAGAACGAAAATTGGTGAGCGAGTGGGAATCGTGTACTGATCATTAAATGAAAGTATCATCAAGATTGGGTGAAAAAATGTTTGCTGATATTTCAGGAAACTCGTAGATTTTTGGAAGCTTGGCAACCCCTTTCAATGAAAGTGATTCTCGTCAGACTCTGCTTGGGGTACTTCAATAGGACACAAACCATAGCGATAGAACTTGGAACTACATTATTTTGCCAAGATTCAAAGAGCTAGCATAAACCGTGTTTGATTTAGAGTTCCAACTGCATGTATCCATATAGGAGAAAACAGAGTGAAACCTAAACATGAAAAGGGTAACTGCAAAGAAACGGTTTAACCTAGAAGAACGAAATTTGGTAAGCCAAGTGGGATTGGTGTACTGATCATTAAATGGAAGTATCATCAAGATTGGGTGAAAAAATGATGGCTGAGATTTCAGGAAACTCGTAGTTTTTTGGAAGCTTGGCAACCCCTTTCAATGAAAGTGATTCGCGTCAGTCTCTGCTTGGGGCTACTTCAATAGGACACAAACCATAGCGATAGAACTTGGAACTAAATTATTGTGCCAAGTTTCAAAGAGCTAGCACAAACCGTGTTTGATTTAGAGTTCCAACTACATGTATCCATATAGGAGAAAACAGAGTGAAACCTAAACATGAAAACGGTGACTGCAAAGGAACGGTTTAACCTAGAAGAACGAAATTTGGTGAGCCAAGTGGGATTGGTGTACTGATCATTAAATGGAAGTATCATCAAGATTGGGTGAAAAAATGTTGCTGAGATTTCAGGAAACTCGTAGTTTTTTGGAAGCTTGGCAACCCCTTTCAATGAAAGTGATTCTCGTCAGTCTCTGCTTGGGGCTACTTCAATAGGACACAAACCATAGTGATAGAACTTGGAACTATATTATTGTGCCAAGTTTCAAAGAGCTAGCAAAAACGGTGTTTGATTTAGAGTTCCAACTACACGTATCCATATAGGAGAAAACAGAGTGAAACCTAAACATGAAAACGGTTACTGCAAAGAACGGTTAAACCTAGAAGAATGAAAATTGGTGAGCCGGTGGGGAATCGTGTACTGATCATTAAATGAAAGTATCATCAAGATTGGGTGAAAAAATGTTTGCTGAGATTTCAGGAAACTCGTAGTTTTTTGGAAGCTTGGCAACCCCTTTCAATGAAAGTGATTCTCGTCAGTCTCTGCTTGGGGCTACTTCAATAGGACACAAACAATAGCGAAAGAACTTAGAACTACATTATTGTGCCAAGTTTCAAGGAGATAGCATAAACCGTGTTTGATTTAGAGTTCCAACTACATGTATCCATATAGGAGAAAACAGAGTGAAACCTAAACATGAAAACGGTTACTGTAAAGGAACGGTTTTAACCTAGAAGAATGAAATGTGGTGAGCCAAGTGGGATTGGTGTACTGATAAATCAATGGAAGTATCATCAAGATTGGGTGAAAAAATGTTTGCTGAGATTTCAGGAAACTCGTAGTTTTTTGGAAGCTTGTCAACCCCTTTCAATGAAAGTGATTCTCGTCAGTCTCTGCTTGGGGCTACTTCAATAGGACACAAACCATAGTGATAGAACTTGGAACTACATTATTTTGCCAAGTTTCAAAGAGCTAGCATAAACCGTGTTTGATTTAGAGTTCCAACTGCATGTATCCATATAGGAGAAAACAGAGTGAAACCTAAACATGAAAAGGGTAACTGCAAAGAAACGGTTTAACCTAGAAGAACGAAATTTGGTGAGCCAAGTGGGATTGGTGTACTGATCATTAAATGGAAGTATCATCAAGATGGGGTGAAAAAATGTTTGCTGAGATTTCAGGAAACTCGTAGTTTTTTGGAAGCTTGGCAACCCCTTTCAATGAAAGTGATTCTCGTCAGTCTCTGCTTCGGGCTATTTCAATAGGGCACAAACTATAGCGATAGAACTTGGAGCTACATTATTTTGCCAAGTTTCAAAGAGCTAGCATAAACCGTGTTTGATTTAGAGTTCCAACTGCATGTATCCATATAGGAGAAAACAGAGTGAAACCTAAATATGAAAACGGTTACTGCAAAGGAATCGTTTAACCTAGAAAAATGAAATGTGGTGAGCCAAGTGGGATTGGTGTACTGATCATTAAATGGAAGTATCATCAAGATTGGGTGAAAAAATGTTTGCTGAGATTTCAGGAAACTCGTAGTTTTTTGGAAGCTTGGCAACCCCTTTCAATGAAAGTGATTCCCGTCAGTCTCTGCTTGGGGCTACTTCAATAGGACACAAATCATAGCGACAGAACTTGGAACTACATTATTTTCCCATGTTTCAAGGAGCTAGCATAAACCGTGTTTGATTTAGAGTTCCAACTGCATGTATCCACATAGGAGAAAACAGAGTGAAACCTAAACATGAAAAGGGTAACTGCAAAGAAACGGTTTAAACTAGAAAAAGGAAATTTGGTGAGCCAAGTGGGATTGGTGTACTGATCATTAAATGGAAGTATCATCAAGATTGGGTGAAAAAATGTTTGCTGAGATTTCAGGAAACTCGTAGTTTTTTGGAAGCTTGGCAACCCCTTTCAATGAAAGTGATTCTCGTCAGTCTCTGCTTGGGGCTACTTCAATAGGACACAAACCATAGCGATAGAACTTGGAACTACGTTATTGTGCCAAGTTTCAAAGAGCTAGCACTAACCGTGTTTGATTTAGAGTTCTAAATACATGTATCCATATAGGAGAAAACAGAGTGAAACCTAAACATGAAAACGGTTACTGCAAAGGAACGGTTTAACGTTGAAGAACGAAATTTGGTGAGCGAAGTGGGATTGGTGTACTGATCATTAAATGGAAGTATCATCAGGATTGGGTGAAAAAATATTTGCTGAGATTTCAGGAAACTCGTAGTTTTTTGGAAGCTTGGCAACCCCTTTCAATGAAAGTGATTCTCGTCAGTCTCTGCTTGGGGCTACTTCAATAGGACACAAACCATAGCGATAGAACTTGGAACTAATTTATTGTGCCAAGTTTCAAAGAGCTAGCACAAACCGTGTTTGATTTAGAGTTCCAACTACATATATCCATATAGGAGAAAACACAGTAAAACCTAAACATGAAAACGGTTACTGTAAAGGAACGGTTTAACCTAGAAGAACGAAATTTGGTGAGCCAAGTGGGATTGGTGTACTGATCATTAAATTTAGGTATCATCAAGATTGGGTGAAAAAATGTTTGCTGAGATTTCAGGAAACTCGTAGTTTTTTGGAAGCTTGGCAACCCCATTCAATGAAAGTGATTCGCTCAGTCTCTGCTTGGGGCTACTTCATTAGGACACAAACCATAGCGATAGAACTTGGAACTACATTCTTGTGCCAAGTTTCAAAGAGCTAGCACAAACCGTGTTTGATTTAGAGTTCCAACTACATGTATCCATATAGGAGAAAACAGAGTGAAACCTAAACATGAAAACGGTTACTGCAAAGGAACGGTTTAACCTAGAAGAACGAAATTTGGTGAGCCAGTGGGAATCGTGTACTGATCATTAAATGAAAGTATCATCAAGATTGGGTGAAAAAATGTTTGCTGACATTTCAGGAAAATCGTAGTTTTTTGGAAGCTTGGCAACCCCTTTCAATGAAAGTGATTCTCGTCAGTCTCTGCTTGGGGCTATTTCAATAGGGCACAAACTATAGCGATAGAACTTGGAGCTACATTATTTTGCCAAGTTTCAAAGAGCTAGCATAAACCGTGTTTGATTTAGAGTTCTAACTGCATGTATCCATATAGGAGAAAACAGAGTGAAACCTAAACATGAAAACGGTTACTGCAAAGGAATGGTTTAACCTAGAAGAATGAAATTTGGTGAGCCAAGTGGGATTGGTGTACTGATCATTAAATGGAAGTATCATCAAGATGGGGTGAAAAAATGTTTGCTGAGATTTCAGGAAACTCGTAGTTTTTGGGAAGCTTGGCAACCCCTTTCAATGAAAGTGATTCTCGTCAGTTTCTGCTTGGGGCTACTTCAATAGGACACAAACCATAGCGATAGAACTTGGAACTACATTATTGTGCCAAGTTTCAAAGTGCTAGCATAAACCGTGTTTGATTTAGAGTTCCAACTGCATGTATCCATATAGGAGAAAACAGAGTGAAACCTAAACATGAAAAGGGTAACTGCAAAGAAACGGTTTAACCTAGAAGAACGAAATTTGGTGAGCCAAGTGGGATTGGTGTACTGATAATTAAATGGAAATATCATCAAGATTGGGTGAAAAAAATGTTTCCTGAGATTTCAGGAAACTCGTAGTTTTTTGGAAGCTTGGCAACCCCTTTCAATGAAAGTGATTCGCGTCAGTCTCTGCTTGGGGCTACTTCAATAGGACACAAACCATAGCGATAGAACTTGGAACTACATTATTGTGCCAAGTTTCAAAGAGCTAGCACAAACCGTGTTTGATTTAGAGTTCCAACTACATGTATCCATATAGGAGAAAACAGAGTGAAACCTAAACATGAAAACGGTTACTGGAAAGTAACGGTTAAACCTAGAAGAACGAAAATTGGTGAGCCAGTGGGAATCGTGTACTGATCATTAAATGAAAGTATCATCAAGATTGGGTGAAAAAATGTTTGCTGATATTTCAGGAAACTCGTAGTTTTTTGGAAGCTTGGCAACCCCTTTCAATGAAAGTGATTCGCGTCAGTCTCTGCTTGGGGCTACTTCAATAGGACACAAACCATAGCGATAGAACTTGGAACTACTTTATTGTGCCAAGTTTCAAAGAGCTAGCACAAACCGTGTTTGATTTAGAGTTCCAACTACATGTATCCATATAGGAGAAAACAGAGTGAAACCTAAACATGAAAACGGTTACTGCAAAGGAACGGTTTAACCTAGAAGAACGAAATTTGGTGAGCCAAGTGGGATTGGTGTACTGATCATTAAATGGAAGTATCATCAAGATTGGGTGAAAAAATGTTTGCTGAGATTTCAGGAAACTTGTAGTTTTTGGGAAGCTTGGCAACCCCTTTCAATGAAAGTGATTCTCGTCAGTCTCTGCTTGGAGCTACTTCAATAGGACACAAACCATAGCGATAGAACTTGGAACTACATTCTTGTGCCAAGTTTCAAAGAGCTAGCACAAACCGTGTTTGATTTAGAGTTCCAACTACATGTATCCATATAGGAGAAAACAGAGTGAAACCTAAACATGAAAACGGTTACTGCAAAGGAACGGTTTAACGTAGAAGAACGAAATTTGGTGAGCGAAGTGGGATTGGTGTACTGATCATTAAATGGAAGTATCATCAGGATTGGGTGAAAAAATGTTTGCTGAGATTTCAGGAAACTCGTAGTTTTTTGGAAGCTTGGCAACCCCTTTCAATGAAAGTGATTCTCGTCAGTCTCTGCTTGGGGCTACTTCAATAGGACACAAACAATAGCGATAGAACTTGGAACTACTTTATTGTGCCAAGTTTCAAAGAGCTAGCCCAAACCGTGTTTGATTTAGAGTTCCAAATACA
>NW_027551994.1:0-55185 GCF_045843805.1 Urocitellus parryii | reverse complement strand
TGAGCCAAGTGTGACTGGTGTCCTGATCATTACCTGCAAGTATCATCAAGATTGGTTGAAAAAATGTTTGCTGAGATTTCAGGAAACTCGTAGTTTTTTGGTAGCTTAGCAACCCCTTTCAATGAAAGTGATTCTCATCAGTCTCTGCTTGGGGCTACTTCCATAGGACACAAACCATAACCATAGAACTTGGAACTACATTATTGTGCCAAGTTTCAAAGAGCTAGCACCAACGGTGTTTGATTTAGAGTTCCAAATACATGTATCCATATATGAGAAAACAGAGTGAAACCTAAACATGAAAACGGTTACTGCAAAGGAACGGTTTAACCTAGAAGAACGAATTTGGTGAGAAAAGTGGGATTGCTGTACTGATCATTAAATGGAAGTATCATCAAGATTGGGTGAAAAAAAGGTTTGCTGAGATTTCAGGAAACTCGTAGTTTTTTGGAAGCTTGGCAACCCCTTTCAATGAAAGTGATTCTCATCAGTCTCTGCTTGGGGCTACTTCCATTGGACATAAACCATAGCCAAAGAACTTGGAACTACATTATTGTGCCACGTTTCAAAGACCTAGCACAAACCTTGTTTGATTTAGAGTTCCAACTACATGTATCCATATAGGAGAAATCAGAGTGAAACCTAAACATGAAAACTGTTACTACAAAGGAACGGTTTAACCGAGAAGAACGAAATTTGGTGAGCATAGTGGGATTGGTGTACTGATCATTAAATGGAAGTATCATCAATATGGGGTGAAAAATGTTTGCTGAGATTGCAGGAAACTCGTAGTTTTTTGGAAGCTTGGCAACCCCTTTGAATGAAAGTGATTCTCGTCAGTCTCTGCTTGGGGATACTTCCATAGGACACAAACCATAGCGATACAACTTGGAACTACATTATTGTGCAAGTTTCAAAGAGCTAGCACAAACCGTGTTTGATTTAGAGTTCCAACTACATGTATCCATATAGGAGAAAACAGAGTGAAACCTAAACATGAAAACGGTTACTGCAAAGGAACGATTTAACCTAGAAGATGGAGTTTGGTGAGCCAAGTGGGATTGGTGTACTGATATTACCTGCCGGTATCATCAAGATTGGGTGAAAAAATCTTTGCTGAGATTTCAGGAAACTCGTAGTTTTTTTGGAAGCTTGGCAACCCCTTTCAATGAAAGTGATTCTCGTCAGTCTCTGCTTGGGGCTACTTCCATAGGACACAAACCATAGCCATAGAACTTGGACCTACATTATTGTGCCAAGTTTCAAAGAGCTAGCACAAACCGTGTTTGATTTAGAGTTCCAACTACATGTATCCATATAGGAGAAAACAGAGTGAAACCTAAACATGAAAACGGTTACTGCAAATGAACCGTTTAACCTAGAAGAAAGATATTTGGTGAGCCAAGTGGGAATGGTGTACTGATCATTACCTGCAAGTACCATCCTGATTGGGTGAAAAAATGTTTGCTGAGATTTCAGGAAACTCGTAGTTTTTTGGAAGCTTGGCAACCTCTTTCAATGAAAGTGATTCTCGTCAGTCTGTGCTTGGGCCTACTTCCATAGGACACAAAGCATAGCCATAGAACTTGGAACTACATTATTGTGCCAAGTTTCAAAGAGCTAGCACAAACCGTGTTTGATTTAGAGTTCCAACTACATGTATCCATATAGGAGAAAACAGAGTGAAACCTAAACATGAAAACGGTTACTGCAAAGGGACGGTTTAACCTAGAAGAACGAAATTTGGTGAGCCAAGTGGGACTGGTGTACTGATCAGTACCTGCAAGTATCATCAAGTTTGGGTGAAAAAATGTTTGCTGAGATTTCAGGAAACTCGTAGTTTTTTGGAAGCTTGGCAACCTCTTTCAATGAAAGTGATTCTCGTCAGTCTCTGCTGGGGCTACTTCCATAGGACACAAGCCATAGCGATAGAACATGGAACTACATTATTGTGCCAAGTTTCAAAGAGCTATCAAAAACCGTGTTTGATTTAAAGTTCCAAATATATGTATCCATATAGGAGAAAACAGAGTGAAACCTAAAACATGAAAACGGTTACTGCAAATCAACGGTTTAACCGAGAAGAACGAAATTTGGTGAGCATAGTGGGATTGCTGTACTGATCATTACCTGCAAGTATCATCAAGATAGGGAGAAAAAATGTTTGCTGAGATTTCCGGAAACTCGTAGTTTTTTGGAAGCTTGGCAACAACTTTCAATGAAAAGTGATTCTCGTCAGTCTCTGCTTGGGGCTACTTCCATAGGACACAAACCATAGCCATAGAACTTGGAACTACATTATTATGCCAAGTTTCAAAGAGCTAGCACAAACCGTGTTTTATTTAGAGTTCCAACTACATGTATCCATATAGGAGAAAACAGAGTGAAACCTAAACATGGAAACGGTTACTGCAAAGGAACTGTTTAACCGAGAAGAACGAAATTTGGTGAGCATAGTGGGATTGGTGTACTGATCATTAAATGGAAGTATTATCAAGATTGGGTGAAAAAATGTTTGCTGAGATTTCAGGAAACTCCTAGTTTTTTGGTAGCTTGGCAACCCCTTTAAATGAAAGTGATTCTCATCAGTCTCTGCATGGGGCTACTTCAATTGGAGACAAACCATAGCCATAGAACTTGGAACTACATTATTGTGCCAAGTTTCAAAGAGCTAGCACAAACCGTGTTTGATTTAGAGTTCCAACTACATGTATCCATATAGGAGAAATCAGAGTGAAACCTAAACATGAAAACGGTTACTGCAAAGGAACGGTTTTTAACCGAGAAGAACGAAATTTGGTGAGCATACTGGGATTGGTGTACTGATCATTAAATGGAAGTATCATCAAGATTGGGTGAAAAATGTTTGCTGAGATTTCAGGAAACTCGAAGTTTTTTGGAAGCTTGGCAACCCCTTTCAATGAAAGTGATTCTCGTCAGTCTCTGCTTGGGGCTACTTCAATAGGACCCTAACCATAGCGATAGAACTTGGAAATACATTATTGTGCAAAGTTTCAAAGAGCTAGCACAAACCGTTTTTGATTTAGAGTTCCAACTACATGTATCCATATAGGAGAAAACAGAGTGAATCCTAAACATGAAAACGGTTACTGCAAAGGAACGGTTTAAACTAGTAGAACGATATTTGGTGAGCCAAGTGGGATTGGTGTACTGATCATTACCTGCAAGTACCATCACGATTGGGTGAAAAAATATTTGCTGAGATTTCAGGAAACTCATACTTTTTTGGAAGCTTGGCAACCCCTTTCAATGAAAGTGATTCTCGTCAGTCTCTGCTTGGGGCTAATTCCATAGGACACAAACCATAGAAACAGATCTTGGAACTACATTATTGTGCCAAGTTTCAAAGAGCTAGCACAAACCGTGTTTAATTTAGAGTTCCAACTACATGTATCCATATAGGAGAAAACAGAGTGAAACCTAAACATGGAAACGGTTACTGCAAAGGAACTGTTTAACCGAGAAGAACGAAATTTGGTGAGCATAGTGGGATTGGTGTACTGATCATTAAATGGAAGTATTATCAAGATTGGGTGAAAAAATGTTTGCTGAGATTTCAGGAAACTCCCTAGTTTTTTTGGTAGCTTGGCAACCCCTTTAAATGAAAGTGATTCTCATCAGTCTCTGCTTGGGGCTACTTCCATTGACACAAACCATAGCCATAGAACTTGGAAATACATTATTGTGCCAAGTTTCAAAGAGCTAGCACAAACCGTGTGTGTTTTAGAGTTCCAACTACATGTATCCATATAGGAGAAAACAGAGTGAAACCTAAACATGAAAACGGTTACTGCAAAGGAACGGTTTAACCTAGAAGAACGAAATTTGGTGAGCCAAGTGGGACTGGTGTATTGATCCTTACGTACAAGTATCATCAAGTTTGGGTGAAAAAAAGGTTTGATGAGATTTCAGGAAACTCGTAGTTTTTTGGAAGCTTGGCAACCCCTTTCAATGAAAGTGATTCTCATCAGTCTCTGCTTGGGCTACTTCCATTGGACACAAAGCATAGCCATAGAACTTGGAACTACATTATTGTGCCACGTTTCAAAGAGCTGGCACAAACCGTGTTTGATTTAGAGTTCCAACTACATGTATCCATATAGGAGAAATCAGAGTGAAACCTAAACATGAAAACGGTTACTGCAAAGGAACGGTTTAACCGAGAAGAACGAAATTTGGTGAGCATAGTGGGATTGGTGTACTGATCATTAAATGGAAGTATCATCAATATGGGGTGAAAAAATGTTTGCTGAGATTTCAGGAAACTCGTAGTTTTTTGGAAGCTTGGCAACCCCTTTGAATGAAAGTGATTCTCGTCAGTCTCTGCTTGGGGATCCTTCCATAGGACACAAACCATAGCGATACAACTTGGAACTACATTATTGTGCCAAGTTTCAAAGAGCTAGAACAAACCGTGTTTGATTTAGAGTTCCAACTACATGTATCCATATAGGAGAAAACAGAGTGAAACCTAAACATGAAAACGGTTATTGCAAAGGAACGGTTTAACCTAGAAGAACGAAATTTGGTGAGCCAGTGTGACTGGTGTCCTGATCATTACCTGCAAGTATCATCAAGATTGGTTGAAAAAATGTTTGCTGAGATTTCAGGAAACTCGTAGTTTTTTGGTAGCTTAGCAACCCCTTTCAATGAAAGTGATTCTCATCAGTCTCTGCTTGGGGCTACTTCCATAGGACACAAACCATAACCATAGAACTTGGAACTACATTATTGTGCCAAGTTTCAAAGAGCTAGCACCAACGGTGTTTGATTTAGAGTTCCAAATACATGTATCCATATATGAGAAAACAGAGTGAAACCTAAACATGAAAACGGTTACTGCAAAGGAACGGTTTAACCTAGAAGAACGAAATTTGGTGAGAAAAGTGGGATTGCTGTACTGATCATTAAATGGAAGTATCATCAAGATTGGGTGAAAAAATGATTGCTGAGATTTCAGGAAACTCGTAGTTTTTTGGATGCTTGGCAACCCCTTTCAATGAAAGTGATTCTCGTCAGTCTCTGCTTGGGGATACTTCCATAGGACACAAACCATAGCGATAGAACTTGGAACTACATTATTGTGCCAAGTTTCAAAGAGCTAGACGAAACTGTGGTTGATTTAGAGTTCCAACTACATGTATCCATATAGGAGAAAACAGAGTGAATCCTAAACATGAAAACGGTTACTGCAAAGGAACGATTTAACCTATAAGAAGGAGTTTGGTGAGCCAAGTGGGATTGGTGTACTGATATTACTTGCCAGTATCTTCAAGATTGGGTGAAAAAATCTTTGCTGAGATTTCCGGAAACTCGTATTTTTTTGGAAGCTTGGCAACCCCTTTCAATGAAAGTGATTCTCGTCAGTCTCTGCTTGTGGCTACTTCCATAGGACACAAACCATAGCCATAGAACTTGGACCTACATTATTGTGCCAAGTTTCAAAGAGCTAGCACAAACCGTGTTTGATTTAGAGATCCAATTACATGTATCCATATAGGAGAAAACAGAGTGAAACCTAAACATGAAAACGGTTACTGCAAAGGAACGGTTTAACCTAGAAGAACGAAATTTGGTGAGCCAAGTTGGAGTGGTGTACTGATCATTACCTGCAAGTATCATCAATATTGGTTGAAAAAATGTTTGCTGAGATTTCCGGAAACTCGTAGTTTTTTGGAAGCTTGGCAACCCTTTCAATGAAAGTGATTCTCGTCAGTCTCTGCTTGGGGCTACTTCCATAGGACACAAACCATATCGATAGAACTTGGAACTACATTATTGTGCCAAGTTTCAAAGAGCTAGCACAAACCGTGTTTGATTTAGAGTTCCAACTACATGTATCCATATAGGAGATAACAGAGTGAAACCTATACATGAAAACGGTTACTGCAAAGCAACTGTTTTAACCTAGAAGAACGAAATTTAGTGAGCCTAGTGGGATTGGTGTACTGATCATTAAATGGAAGTGTCATCAAGATTGGGTGAAAAAATGTTTGCTGAGATTTCAGGAAACTCCTAGTTTTTTGGTAGCTTGGCAACCCCTTTAAATGAAAGTGATTCTCATCAGTCTCTGCTTGGGGCTACTTCCATTGGAGACAAACCATAGCCATAGAACTTGGAACTACATTATTGTGCCAAGTTTCAAAGAGCTAGCACAAACCGTGTTTGATTTAGAGTTCCAAATACATGTATCCAATATAGGAGAAACCAGAGTGAAACCTAAACATGAAAACGGTTACTGCAAAGGAACGGTTTAACCGAGAAGAACGAAATTTGGTGAGCATAGTGGGATTGGTGTACTGATCATTAATTGGAAGTATCATCAATATGGGGTGAAAAAATGTTTGCTGAGATTTCAGGAAACTCGTAGTTTTTTGGAAGCTTGGCAACCCCTTTCAATGAAAGTGATTCTCGTCAGTCTCTGCTTGGGGATACTTCCATAGGACACAAACCATAGCGATACAACTTGGAACTACATTATTGTGCCAAGTTTCAAAGAGCTAACACAAACCGTGTTTGTTTTAGAGTTCCAACTACATGTATCCATATAGGAGAAAACAGAGTGGAAACCTAAACATGAAAACGGTTATTGCAAAGGAACGGTTTAACCTAGAAGAACGAAATTTGGTGAGCCAAGTGTGACTGGTGTCCTGATCATTACCTGCAAGTATCATCAAGATTGGGTGAAAAAATGTTTGCTGAGATTTCAGGAAACTCCTAGTTTTTGGGTAGCTTGGCAACCCCTTTCAATGAAAGTGATTCTCATCAGTCTCTGCTTGGGGCTACTTCCATAGGACACAAACCATAACCATAGGACTTGGAACTACATTATTGTGCCAAGTTTCAAAGAGCTAGCACAAACGGTGTTTGATTTAGAGTTCCAAATACATGTATCCATATATGAGAAAACAGAGTGAAACCTAAACATGAAAACGGTTCCTGCAAAGGAACGGTTTAACCTAGAAGAACGAAATTTGGTGAGCCAAGTGGGATTGCTGTACTGATCATTAAATGGAAGTATCATCAAGATTGGGTGAAAAAATGATTGCTGAGATTTCAGGAAACTCATACTTTTTTGGAAGCTTGGTAACCCCTTTCAATGAAAGTGATTCTCGTCAGTCTCTGCTTGGGGCTACTTCAATAGGACACTAACCATAGCGATAGAACTTGGAAATACATTATTGTGCCAATTTTCAAAGAGCTAGCACCAACGGTGTTTGATTTAGAGTTCCAACTACATGTATCCATATAGGAGAAAACAGAGTGAAACCTAAACATGAAAACGGTTACTGCAAAGGAACGGTTTAACCTAGAAGAACGAAATTTGGTGAGCCAAGTGGGATTGCTGTACTGATCATTAAATGGAAGTATCATCAAGATTGGGTGAAAAAATGATTGCTGAGATTTCAGGAAACTCATACTTTTTTGGAAGCTTGGCAACCCCTTTCAATGAAAGTGATTCTCGTCAGTCTCTGCTTGGGGCTACTTCAATAGGACACTAACCATAGCGATAGAACTTGGAAATACATTATTGTGCAAAGTTTCAAAGAGCTAGCACAAACCGTGTTTGATTTAGAGTTCCAACTACATGTATCCATATAGGAGAAAACAGAGTGAAACGTAAACATGGAAACGGTTACTTCAAAGGAACTGTTTAACCGAGAAGAAAGAAATTTGGTGAGCATAGTGGGATTGCTGTACTGATCATTAAATGGAAGTATTATCAAGATTGGGTGAAAAAATGTTTGCTGAGATTTCAGGAAACTCCTAGTTTTTTGGTAGCTTGGCAACCCCTTTAATTGAAAGTGATTCTCATCAGTCTCTGCTTGGGGCTACTTCCATTGGACACAAACCATAGCCATAGAAATTGGAACTACAATTATTGTGCCAAGTTTCAAAGAGCTAGCACAAACCGTGTTTGATTTAGAGTTCCAACTACATGTATCCATATAGGAGAAAACAGAGTGAAACCTAAACATGAAAACGGTTACTGCAAAGGAACGGTTTAACCTAGTAGAACGAAATTTCGTGAGCCAAGTGGGACTGGTGTATTGATCCTTACGTACAAGTATCATCAAGATTGGGTGAAAAAAAGGTTTGCTGAGATTTCAGGAAACTCGTAGTTTTTTGGAAGCTTGGCAACCCCTTTCAATGAAAGTGATTCTCATCAGTCTCTGCTTGGGGCTACTTCCATTGGACACAAACCATAGCCATAGAACTTGGAACTACATTATTGTGCCACGTTTCAAGAGCTAGCACAAACCGTGTTTGATTTAGAGTTCCAACTACATGTATCCATATAGGAGAAATCAGAGTGAAACCTAAACATGAAAACGGTTACTGCAAAGGAACGGTTTAACCGAGAAGAACGAAATTTGGTGACCATAGTGGGATTGGTGTACTGATTCATTAAATGGAAGTATCATCAATATGGGGTGAAAAAATGTTTGCTGAGATTTCAGGAAACTCGTAGTTTTTTTGGAAGCTTGGCAACCCCTTTGAATGAAAGTGATTCTCGTCAGTCTCTGCTTGGGGATCCTTCCATAGGACACAAACCATAGCGATACAACTTGGAACTACATTATTGTGCCAAGTTTCAAAGAGCTAGCACAAACCGTGTTTGATTTAGAGTTCCAACTACATGTATCCATATAGGAGAAAACAGAAGTGAAACCTAAACATGAAAACGGTTATTGCAAAGGAACGGTTTAACCTAGAAGAACGAAATTTGGTGAGCCAAGTGTGACTGGTGTCCTGATCATTACCTGCAAGTATCATCAAGATTTGGGTGAAAAAATGTTTGCTGAGATTTCAGGAAACTCGTAGTTTTTTGGTAGCTTAGCAACCCCTTTCAATGAAAGTGATTCTCATCAGTCTCTGCTTGGGGCTACTCCCATAGGACACAAACCATAACCATAGAACTTGGAACTACATTATTGTGACAATTTTCAAAGAGCTAGCACCAACGGTGTTTGATTTAGAGTTCCAAATACATGTATCCATATATGAGAAAACAGAGTGAAACCTAAACATGAAAACGGTTACTGCAAAGGAACGGTTTAACCTAGAAGAACGAAATTTGGTGAGAAAAGTGGGATTGCTGTACTGATCATTAAATGGAAGTATCATCAAGATTGGGTGAAAAAATGATTGCTGAGATTTCAGGAAACTCGTAGTTTTTTGGATGCTTGGCAACCCCTTTCAATGAAAGTGATTCTCGTCAGTCTCTGCTTGGGGATACTTCCATAGGACACAAACCATAGCGATAGAACTTGGAACTACATTATTGTGCCAAGTTTCAAAGAGCTAGACGAACTGTGGTTGATTTAGAGTTCCAACTACATGTATCCATATAGGAGAAAACAGAGTGAATCCTAAACATGAAAACGGTTACTGCAAAGGAAAGATTTAACCTATAAGAAGGAAGTTTGGTGAGCCAAGTGGGATTGGTGTACTGATATTACTTGCCAGTATCTTCAAGATTGGGTGAAAAAATCTTTGCTGAGATTTCCGGAAACTCGTATTTTTTTGGAAGCTTGGCAACCCCTTTCAATGAAAGTGATTCTCGTCAGTCTCTGCTTGTGGCTACTTCCATAGGACACAAACCATAGCCATAGAACTTGGACCTACATTATTGTGCCAAGTTTCAAAGAGCTAGCACAAACCGTGTTTGATTTAGAGATCCAATTACATGTATCCATATAGGAGAAAACAGAGTGAAACCTAAACATGAAAACGGTTACTGCAAAGGAACGGTTTAACCTAGAAGAACGAAATTTGGTGAGCCAAGTTGGAGTGGTGTACTGATCATTACCTGCAAGTATCATCAATATTGGTTGAAAAATGTTTGCTGAGATTTCCGGAAACTCGTCGTTTTTTGGAAGCTTGGCAACCCCTTTCAATGAAAGTGATTCTCGTCAGTCTCTGCTTGGGGCTACTTCCATAGGACACAAACCATATCGATAGAACTTGGAACTACATTATTGTGCCAAGTTTCAAAGAGCTAGCACAAACCGTGTTTGATTTAGAGTTCCAACTACATGTATCCATATAGGAGATAACAGAGTGAAACCTATACATGAAAACGGTTACTGCAAAGCAACTGTTTAACCTAGAAGAACGAAATTTAGTGAGCCTAGTGGGATTGGTGTACTGATCATTAAATGGAAGTGTCATCAAGATTGGGTGAAAAAATGTTTGCTGAGATTCAGGAAACTCCTAGTTTTTGGTAGCTTGGCAACCCCTTTAAATGAAAGTGATTCTCATCAGTCTCTGCTTGGGGCTACTTCCATTGGAGACAAACCATAGCCATAGAACTTGGAACTACATTATTGTGCCAAGTTTCAAAGAGCTAGCACAAACCGTGTTTGATTTAGAGTTCCAAATACATGTATCCATATAGGAGAAACCAGAGTGAAACCTAAACATGAAAACGGTTACTGCAAAGGAACGGTTTAACCGAGAAGAACGAAATTTGGTGAGCATAGTGGGATTGGTGTACTGATCATTAATTGGAAGTATCATCAATATGGGTGAAAAATGTTTGCTGAGATTTCAGGAAACTCGTAGTTTTTTGGAAGCTTGGCAACCCTTTCAATGAAAGTGATTCTCGTCAGTCTCTGCTTGGGGATACTTCCATAGGACACAAACCATAGCGATACAACTTGGAACTACATTATTGTGCCAAGTTTCAAAGAGCTAACACAAACCGTGTTTGTTTTAGAGTTCCAACTACATGTATCCATATAGGAGAAAACAGAGTGAAACCTAAACATGAAAACGGTTATTGCAAAGGAACGGTTTAACCTAGAAGAACGAAATTTGGTGAGCCAAGTGTGACTGGTGTCCTGATCATTACCTGCAAGTATCATCAAGATTGGGTGAAAAAATGTTTGCTGAGATTTCAGGAAACTCCTAGTTTTTGGGTAGCTTGGCAACCCCTTTCAATGAAAGTGATTCTCATCAGTCTCTGCTTGGGGCTACTTCCATAGGACACAAACCATAACCATAGGACTTGGAACTACATTATTGTGCCAAGTTTCAAAGAGCTAGCACAAACGGTGTTTGATTTAGAGTTCCAAATACATGTATCCATATATGAGAAAACAGAGTGAAACCTAAACATGAAAACGGTTCCTGCAAAGGAACGGTTTAACCTAGAAGAACGAAATTTGGTGAGCCAAGTGGGATTGCTGTACTGATCATTAAATGGAAGTATCATCAAGATTGGGTGAAAAAATGATTGCTGAGATTTCAGGAAACTCATACTTTTTTGGAAGCTTGGCAACCCCTTTCAATGAAAGTGATTCTCGTCAGTCTCTGCTTGGGGCTACTTCAATAGGACACTAACCATAGCGATAGAACTTGGAAATACATTATTGTGCCAATTTTCAAAGAGCTAGCACCAACGGTGTTTGATTTAGAGTTCCAACTACATGTATCCATATAGGAGAAAACAGAGTGAAACCTAAACATGAAAACGGTTACTGCAAAGGAACGGTTTAACCTAGAAGAACGAAATTTGGTGAGCCAAGTGGGATTGCTGTACTGATCATTAAATGGAAGTATCATCAAGATTGGGTGAAAAAATGATTGCTGAGATTTCAGGAAACTCATACTTTTTTGGAAGCTTGGCAACCCCTTTCAATGAAAGTGATTCTCGTCAGTCTCTGCTTGGGGCTACTTCAATAGGACACTAACCATAGCGATAGAACTTGGAAATACATTATTGTGCAAAGTTTCAAAGAGCTAGCACAAACCGTGTTTGATTTAGAGTTCCAACTACATGTATCCATATAGGAGAAAACAGAGTGAAACGTAAACATGGAAACGGTTACTTCAAAGGAACTGTTTAACCGAGAAGAAAGAAATTTGGTGAGCATAGTGGGATTGCTGTACTGATCATTAAATGGAAGTATTATCAAGATTGGGTGAAAAAATGTTTGCTGAGATTTCAGGAAACTCCTAGTTTTTTGGTAGCTTGGCAACCCCTTTAATTGAAAGTGATTCTCATCAGTCTCTGCTTGGGGCTACTTCCATTGGACACAAACCATAGCCATAGAAATTGGAACTACATTATTGTGCCAAGTTTCAAAGAGCTAGCACAAACCGTGTTTGATTTAGAGTTCCAACTACATGTATCCATATAGGAGAAAACAGAGTGAAACCTAAACATGAAAACGGTTACTGCAAAGGAACGGTTTAACCTAGTAGAACGAAATTTCGTGAGCCAAGTGGGACTGGTGTATTGATCCTTACGTACAAGTATCATCAAGATTGGGTGAAAAAAAGGTTTGCTGAGATTTCAGGAAACTCGTAGTTTTTTGGAAGCTTGGCAACCCCTTTCAATGAAAGTGATTCTCATCAGTCTCTGCTTGGGGCTACTTCCATTGGACACAAACCATAGCCATAGAACTTGGAACTACATTATTGTGCCACGTTTCAAAGAGCTAGCACAAACCGTGTTTGATTTAGAGTTCCAACTACATGTATCCATATAGGAGAAATCAGAGTGAAACCTAAACATGAAAACGGTTACTGCAAAGGAACGGTTTAACCGAGAAGAACGAAATTTGGTGACCATAGTGGGATTGGTGTACTGATCATTAAATGGAAGTATCATCAATATGGGGTGAAAAAATGTTTGCTGAGATTTCAGGAAACTCGTAGTTTTTTGGAAGCTTGGCAACCCCTTTGAATGAAAGTGATTCTCGTCAGTCTCTGCTTGGGGATCCTTCCATAGGACACAAACCATAGCGATACAACTTGGAACTACATTATTGTGCCAAGTTTCAAAGAGCTAGCACAAACCGTGTTTGATTTAGAGTTCCAACTACATGTATCCATATAGGAGAAAACAGAGTGAAACCTAAACATGAAAACGGTTATTGCAAAGGAACGGTTTAACCTAGAAGAACGAAATTTGGTGAGCCAAGTGTGACTGGTGTCCTGATCATTACCTGCAAGTATCATCAAGATTGGGTGAAAAAATGTTTGCTGAGATTTCAGGAAACTCGTAGTTTTTTGGTAGCTTAGCAACCCCTTTCAATGAAAGTGATTCTCATCAGTCTCTGCTTGGGGCTACTCCCATAGGACACAAACCATAACCATAGAACTTGGAACTACATTATTGTGACAATTTTCAAAGAGCTAGCACCAACGGTGTTTGATTTAGAGTTCCAAATACATGTATCCATATATGAGAAAACAGAGTGAAACCTAAACATGAAAACGGTTACTGCAAAGGAACGGTTTAACCTAGAAGAACGAAATTTGGTGAGAAAAGTGGGATTGCTGTACTGATCATTAAATGGAACTATCATCAAGATTGGGTGAAAAAATGATTGCTGAGATTTCAGGAAACTCGTAGTTTTTTGGAAGCTTGGCAACCCCTTTCAATGAAAGTGATTCTCGTCAGTCTCTGCTTGGGGATACTTCCATAGGACACAAACCATAGCGATAGAACTTGGGAACTACATTATTGTGCCAAGTTTTCAAAGAGCTAGACGAAAACTGTGGTTTGATTTAGAGTTCCAACTACATGTATCCATATAGGAGATAACAGAGTGAAACCTATACATGAAAACGGTTACTGCAAAGCAACTGTTTAACCTAGAAGAACGAAATTTAGTGAGCCTAGTGGGATTGGTGTACTGATCATTAAATGGAAGTGTCATCACGATTGGGTGAAAAAATGTTTGCTGAGATTTCAGGAAACTCCTAGTTTTTTGGTAGCTTGGCAACCCCTTTAAATGAAAGTGATTCTCATCAGTCTCTGCTTGGGGCTACTTCCATTGGAGACAAACCATAGCCATAGAACTTGGAACTACATTATTGTGCCAAGTTTCAAAGAGCTAGCACAAACCGTGTTTGATTTAGAGTTCCAAATACATGTATCCATATAGGAGAAATCAGAGTGAAACCTAAACATGAAAACGGTTACTGCAAAGGAACGGTTTAACCGAGAAGAACGAAATTTGGTGAGCATAGTGGGATTGGTGTACTGATCATTACATGGAAGTATCATCAATATGGGGTGAAAAAATGTTTGCTGAGATTTCAGGAAACTCGTAGTTTTTTGGAAGCTTGGCAACCCCTTTGAATGAAAGTGATTCTCGTCAGTCTCTGCTTGGGGATACTTCCATAGGACACAAACCATAGCGATACAACTTGGAACTACATTATTGTGCCAAGTTTCAAAGAGCTAGCACAAACCGTGTTTGATTTAGAGGTCCAACTACATGTATCCATATAGAAGAAAACAGAGTGAAACCTAAACATGAAAACGGTTATTGCAAAGGAACGGTTTAACCTAGAAGAACGAAATTTGGTGAGCCAAGTGTGACTGGTGTCCTGATCATTACCTTGCAAGTATCATCAAGATTGGGTGAAAAAATGTTTGCTGAGATTTCAGGAAACTCGTAGTTTTTTGGTAGCTTAGCAACCCCTTTCAATGAAAGTGATTCTCATCAGTCTCTGCTTGGGGCTACTTCCATAGGACACAAACCATAACCATAGAACTTGGAACTACATTATTGTGCCAAGTTTCAAAGAGCTAGCACAAACGGTGTTTGATTTAGAGTTCCAAATACATGTATCCATATATGAGAAAACAGAGTGAAACCTAAACATGAAAACGGTTACTGCAAAGGAACGGTTTAACCTAGAAGAACGAAATTTGGTGAGCCAAGTGGGATTGCTGTACTGATCATTAAATGGAAGTATCATCAAGATTGGGTGAAAAAATGATTGCTGAGATTTCAGGAAACTCGAAGTTTTTTGGAAGCTTGGCAACCCCTTTCAATGAAAGTGATTCTCGTCAGTCCTCTGCTTGGGGCTACTTCAATAGGACACTAACCATAGCGATAGAACTTGGAAATACATTATTGTGCAAAGTTTCAAAGAGCTAGCACAAACCGTGTTTGATTTAGAGTTCCAACTACATGTATCCATATAGGAGAAAACAGAGTGAATCCTAAACATGAAAACGGTTACTGCAAAGGAAACGGTTTAAACTAGAAGAACGATATTTGGTGAGCCAAGTGGGATTGGTGTACTGGTCATTACCTGCAAGTACCATCACGATTGGGTGAAAAATGTTTGCTGAGATTTCAGGAAACTCATACTTTTTTGGAAGCTTGGCAACCCCTTTCAATGAAAGTGATTCTCGTCAGTCTCTGCTTGGGGATACTTCCATAGGACACAAACCATAGCGATAGAACTTGGAACTACATTATTGTGCCAAGTTTCAAAGAGCTAGACGAAACTGTGGTTGATTTAGAGTTCCAACTACATGTATCCATATAGGAGAAAACAGAGTGAATCCTAAACATGAAAACGGTTACTGCAAAGGAACGATTTAACCTAGAAGAAGGAAGTTTGGTGAGCCAAGTGGGATTGGTGTACTGATATTACCTGCCAGTATCTTCAAGACTGGGTGAAAAAATCTTTGCTGAGATTTCCGGAAACTCGTAGTTTTTTGGGAAGCTTGGCAACCCCTTTCAATGAAAGTGATTCTCGTCAGTCTCTGCTTGGGGCTACTTCCATAGGACACAAACCATAGCCATAGAACTTGGACCTACATTATTGTGCCAAGTTTCAAAGAGCTAGCACAAACCGTGTTTGATTTAGAGTTCCAATTACATGTATCCATATAGGAGAAAACAGAGTGAAACCTAAACATGAAAACGGTTACTGCAAAGGAACGGTTTAACCTAGAAGAACGAAATTTGGTGAGCCAAGTTGGAGTGGTGTACTGATCATTACCTGCAAGTATCATCAAGATTGGTTGAAAAATGTTTGCTGAGATTTCCGGAAACTCGTAGTTTTTTGGAAGCTTGGCAACCCCTTTCAATGAAAGTGATTCTCGTCAGTCTCTGCTTGGGTCTACTTCCATAGGACACAAACCATATCGATAGAACTTGGAACTACATTATTGTGCCAAGTTCAAAGAGCTAGCACAAACCGTGTTTGATTTAGAGTTCCAAATACATGTATCCATATAGGAGATAACAGAGTGAAACCTATACATGAAAACGGTTACTGCAAAGCAACTGTTTAACCTAGAAGAACGAAATTTAGTGAGCCTAGTGGGATTGGTGTACTGATCATTAAATGGAAGTGTCATCAAGATTGGGTGAAAAAATGTTTGCTGAGATTTCAGGAAAATCTGAGTTTTTTGGAAGCTTGGCAACCCCTTTCAATGAAAGTGATTCTCGTCACTCTCTGCTTGGGGCTACTTCCATTGGACACAAACCATAGCCATAAAACTTGGAACTACATTATTGTGCCAAGTTTCAAAGAGCTAGCACAAACCGTGTTTGATTTTAGAGTTCCAACTACATGTATCCATATAGGAGAAAACAGAATGAATCCTAAACATGAAAACGGTTACTGCAAAGGAACGGTTTAACCTAGAAGAACGATATTTGGTGAGCCAAGTGGGATTGGTGTACTGATCATTAAATGGAAGTATCATAAACATTGGGAGAAAAAATGATTGCTGAGATTCAGGAAACTCGTAGGTAGTTTTTTGGAAGCTTGGAAACCCTTTTCAATGAAAGTGATTCTCGTCAGTCCTCTGCTTGGGCTACTTCCATAGGATAAAGCATAACGATAAAACTTGGAACTACATTATTGTGCCAAGTTTCAAAGTGCTAGCACAAACCGTGTTTGATTAGAGTTCCAACTACATGTATCCATATAGGAGAAAACAGAGTGAAACCTAAAATATGAAAACGGTTACTGCAATGAACGGTTTAACTTAGAAGAACGATATTTGGTGAGTCAAGTGGGATTGGTGTACTGATCATTAAATGGAAGTATCATAAACATTGGGAGAAAAAATGATTGCTGAGATTCAGGAAACTCGTAGTTTTTTGGAAGCTTGGCAACCCCTTTCAATGAAAGTGATTCTCTTCAGTCTCTGCTTGGTGCTACATCCATAGGACACAAAGATTAGCCATAGAACTTGGAACTACATTATTGTGCCAAGTTTCAAAGAGCTAGCACAAACCGTGTTTGATTTAGAGTTCCAAATACATGTATCCATATAGGAGAAAACAGAGTGAAACCTAAACATGAAAACGGTTATTGCAAAGGAACGGTTTAACCTAGAAGAACGAAATTTGGTGAGCCAAGTGTGACTGGTGTCCTGATCATTACCTGCAAGTATCATCAAGATTGGGTGAAAAAATGTTTGCTGAGATTTCAGGAAACACGTAGTTTTTTGGAAGCTTGGCAACCCCTTTCAATGAAAGTGATTCTCGTCAGTCTCTGCTTGAGGCTACTTGAATAGGACACAAACCATAGCCATAGAACTTGGAAATACATTATTGTGCCAAGTTTCAAAGAGCTAGGAACAAACCGTGTTTGATTTAGAATTCCAACTATATGTATCCATATAGGAGAAAACAGAATGAATCCTAAACATGAAAACGGTTACTGCAAGGAACGGTTTAACCTAGAAGAACGATATTTGGTGAGCCAAGTGGGATTGGTGTACTGATCATTTAATGGAAGTATCATAAACATTGGGAGAAAAAATGTTTGCTGAGATTTCCGGAAACTCGTAGTTTTTTGGAAGCTTGGCAAGCCCTTTCAATAAAAGTGATTCTCGTCGGGTCTCTGCATGGGGCTATTTGCATAGGACACAAACCATAACGATAGAACTTGGAACTACATTATTGTGCCAAGTTTCAAAGTGCTAGCACAAACCGTTTTTGATTTAGAGTTCCAACTACATGTATCCATATAGGAGAAAACAGAGTGAAACCTAAACATGAAAACGGTTACTGCAAAGGAACGGTTTAACCTAGAAGAACGATATTTGGTGAGCCAAGTGGGATTGGTGTGCTGATCATTAAATGGAAGTATCATAAACATTGGAGAAAAAATGATTGCTGAGATTTCAGGAAACTTGTAGTTTTTTAGAAGCTTGGCAAGCCCTTTCAATAAAAGTGATTCTCTTCAGTCTCTGCTTGGTGCTACATCCATAGGACACAAAGATTAGCCATAGAACTTGGAACTACATTATTGTGCCAAGTTTCAATGAGCTAGCACAAACCGTGTTTGATTTAGAGTTCCAAATACATGTATCCATATAGGAGAAAACAGAGTGAAACCTAAACATGGAAACGGTTACTGCAAAGGAACGGTTAACCTAGAAGAACGAAATTTGGTGAGCCAAGTGCGATTGGTGTACTCATCATTACCTGCAAGTATCATAAAGATTGGGTGAAAAAATGATTGCTGAGATTTCAGGAAACTCGTAGTTTTTTGGAAGCTTGTCAACCCCTTTCAATGAAAGTGATTCCCGTCAGTCTCTGCTTCGGGCTACTTCCATAGGACACAAACCATAGCCATAGAACTTGGAACTACATTATTGTGCCAAGTTCAAAGAGCTAGCAAAAACCGTGTTTGATTTAAAGTTCCAACTACATGTATCCATATAGCAGAAAACAGAGTGAAACCTAAACATGAAAACGGTTACTGCAAAGCAACGGTTTAACCTAGAAGAACGAAGTTTGGTGAGCCAAGTGGGAATTGCTGTACTGATCATTACCTGCAAGTATCATCAAGATAGGGAGAAAAAATGTTTGCTGAGATTTCCAGAAACTCGTAGTTTTTTGGAAGCTTGGCAACCCCTTTCAATGAAAATGATTCTCGTCGGTCTCTGCTTGGGGCTACTTCCATAGGACACAAACCATAGAAACAGATCTTGGAACTACATTATTGTGCCAAGTTTCAAAGAGCTAGCACAAACCGTGTTTGATTTAGAGTTCCAACTACATGTATCCATATAGGAGAAAACAGAGTGAAACCTAAACATGAAAACTTTTATTGCAAAGCAACTGTTTAACCCTAGAAGAACGAAATATGGTGAGCCTAGTGGGATTGGTGTACTGATCATTAAATGGAAGTGTCATCAAGATTTGGGTGAAAAAATGTTTGCTGAGATTTCAGGAAACTCATACTTTTTTGGAAGCATGGCAACCCCTTTCAATGAAAGTGATTTCTCGTCAGTTTCTGCTTGGGGCTACTTCCATAGGACACAAACCAAAGAAACAGAACTTGGAACTACATTATTGTGCGACGTTTCAAAGCGCTAGCAGAAACCGTTTTTGATTTAGAGTTCCAACTACATGTATCCATATAGGAGAAAACAGAGTGAAACCTAAACATGGAAACGGTTACTGCAAAGGAACGGTTTAACCTAGAAGAACGAAATTTGGTGAGCCAAGTGGGATTGGTGTATTCATCATTACCTGCAAGTATCATAAAGATTGGGTGAAAAAATGTTGCTGAGATTTCCGGAAACTCGTAGTTTTTTGGAATCTTGGCAACCCCTTCAATGAAAGTGATTCTCGTCAGTCTCTGCTTGGGGCTACTTCAATAGGACACAAACCATCGCGATAGAACTTGGAACTACATTATTGTGCCAAGTTTTAAAGAGCTAGCACAAACCGTGTTTGAGTTAGAGTTCCAACTACATGTATCCATATAGGAGAAAACAGAGTGAAACCTAAATATGAAAACGGTTACTGCAAAGGAATAGTTTAACCTAGAAGAACAAAATTTGTTGAGCCAAGTGGGACTGGTGTACTGATCATTACCTGCAAGTATCATAATGATTGGGTGAAAAAATGTTTGCTGAGACTTCAGGAAACTCGTAGTTTTTTGGAAGCTTGGCAACCCCTTTCAATGAAAGTGATGCTCGTCAGTCTCAGCATGGGGCTACTTGCATAGGACACAAACCATAACGATAGAACATGGAACTACATTTTGTGCCAAGTATCAAAGAGCTAGCACATACCGTTTTTGATTTAGAGTTCCAACTACATGTATCCATATAGGAGAAAACAGAGTGAAACCCTAAACATGAAAACGGTTACTGCAAAGGAACGGTTTAACCTAGAAGAACGATATTTGGTGAGCCAAGTGGGATTGGTGTACTGATCATTAAATGGAAGTGTCATAAATATTGGGAGAAAAAATGATTGCTGAGATTTCAGGAAACTCGTAGTTTTTTGGAAGCTTGGAAACCCCTTTCAATGAAAGTGATTCTCGTCAGTGTCTGCTTGGGGCTACTTCCATAGGAGACAAAGCATAACGATAAAACTTGGAACTACATTATTGTGCCAAGTTTCAAAGAGCTAGCCCAAACCGTGTTTGATTTAAAGTTCCAACTACATGTATCCATATAGGAGAAAACAGAGTGAAACCTAAACATGGAAACGGTTACTGCAAAGGAACGGTTTAACACAGAAGAACGAAATGTGGTGAGCCAAGTGGGACTGGTGTACTGATCATTAACTGCAAGTATCATAAAGTTTTGGAGAAAAAATGTTTGCTGAGATTTCAGGAAACTCGTAGTATTTTGGAAGCTTGGAAACCCCTTTCAATGAAAGTGATTCTCGTCAGTCTCTGCTTGGGGCTACTTCAATAGGACATAAACCATAGCCATAGAAATGGGAACTACATTATTGTGCCAAGTTTCAAACAGCTAGGATAAACCGTGTTTGATTTAGAGTTCCAACTACATGTATCGATATAGGAGAAAAGAGAGTGAAACCTAAACATGAAAACGGTTACTGCAAAGGAACGGTTTAACCTAGAAGAACGAAATTTGGTGAGCCAAGTGGGACTGGTGTACTGATCATTACCTGCAACTATCATCAAGATTGGTGAAAAAATGTTTGCTGAGATTTCAGGAAACTCGTTTTTTTTTGGAAGCTTGCAACCCCTTTCAAAGAAAGTGATTCTCGTCAGTCTCTGCTTGGGGCTACTTCCATAGAACACAAACCATAGCCATAGAACTTGGAACTACATTATTGTGCCAAGTTTAAAAGAGCTAGCACAAACCGTGTTTGATTTAGAGTTCCAAATACATGTATCCATATAGGAGAAAACAGAGTGAAACCTAAACATGAAAACGGTTACTGCAAAGGAACGGTTTAACCTAGAAGAACGAAATTTGGTGAGCCAAGTGGGATTGGTGTACTGATCATTAAATGGAAGTATCATAAATATTTGGAGAAAAAATGTTTGCTGAGATTTCAGGAAACTAGTAGCTTTTTGGACGCTTGGAAACCCCTTTCAATGAAAGTTATTATCATCAGTCTCTGCTTGGGGCTACTTCCATAGGACACAATCCATAGCCATAGAACTTGGAAGTACATTATTGTTCCAAGTTTCAAAGAGCTAGCAGAAACCGTGTTTGATTTAGAGTTCCAACTACATGTATCCATATAGGAGAAAACAGAGTGAAACCTAAACATAAAAACGGTTCCTGCAAAGGAACGGTTTAACCTAGAAGAACGAAATTTGGTGAGCCAAGAGGGACTGGTGTACTGATCATTAAATGGAAGTATCATCAAGATTGGGTGAAAAAATGTTTGCTGAGATTTCAGGAAACTAGTAGTTTTTTGGTAGCTTGGCAACCCCTTTCAATAAAAGTGATTCTCGTCAGTCTCTGCTTGGGGCTACTTCCATAGGACACAAACCATAGCGATAGATCTCGGAACTACATTACTGTGCCAAGTTTCAAAGAGCTAGCCCAAACCGTGTTTGATTTAGAGTTCCAACTACATGTATCCATATAGGAGAAAACAGAGTGAAACCTAAACATGAAAACGGTTTCTGCAATGGGACGGTTTAACCTAGAAGAACGAAATTTGGTGAGCCAAGTGGGACTGGTGTACTGATCAGTACCTGCAAGTATCATCAAGATTGGGTGAAAAAATGTTTGCTGAGATTTCAGGAAACTCGTAGTTATTTGGAAGCTTGGCAACGCCTTTAAATGAAAGTGATTCTCGTCAGTCTCAGCTTGGGGCTACTTCCATAGGACACAAACCATAGCCATAGAACTTGGAACTACATTATTGTGCCAAATTTCAAAGAGTTAGCACAAACCGTGTTTGATTTAGAGTTCCAACTACATGTATCCATATAGGAGAAAACAGAGTGAAACCTAAACATGAAAACGGTTTCTGCAAAGCAACGGTTTAACCTAGAAGAACGAAATTTGGTGAGCCAAGTGGGACTGGTGTACTGATCATTACCTGCAAGTATCATCAAGATTGGGTGAAAAAATATTTGCTGAGAAATCAGGAAACTCGTAGTATTTTGGAAGCTTGGCAACCCCTTTCAATGAAAGTCATTCTCGTCAGAATCTGCTTGGGGCTACTTCCATAGGACACAAACCATAGCCATAGAACTTTGGAAGTACATTATTGTTCCAAGTTTCAAAGAGCTAGCAAAAACCGTGTTTGATTTAGAGTTCCAACTACATGTATCCATATAGGAGAAAACAGAGTGAAACCTAAACATAGAAACGGTTACTGCAAAGGAACCCTTTAACCTAGAAGAACGAAATTTGGTGAGCCAAGTGGGATTGGTGTACTGATCAGTAATGGATGTATCATAAATATTTGGAGAAAAAATGATTGCTGAGATTTCAGGAAATTCGTAGTTTTTGGAAGCTTGGAAACCCCTTTCAATGAAAGTGATTCTCGTCAGTCTATGCTTGGGGCTACTTCCATAGGACACAAACGATAGCGATACAACTTGGAACTACATTATTGTGCCAAGTTTCAAAGAGCTAGCAAAAACCGTGTTTGAATTAAAGTTCCAAGTGCATGCATCCATATAGGAGAAAACAGAGTGAAACCTAAACAAGAAAACGGTTACTGCAAAGCAACGGTTTAACCTAGAAGAACGAAATTTGGTGAGCCAAGAGGGACTGGTGTACTGATCATTACCTGCAAGTGTCATCAAGATTGGGTGAAAAAATGTTTGCTGAGATTCAGGAAACTAGTAGTTTTTTGGTAGCTTGGCAACCCCTTTCAATGAAAGTGATTCTCGTCAGTCTCTGCTTGGGGCTACTTCCATAGGACACAAACCATAGCCAGAGAACTTGGAACTACATTACTGTACCAAGTTTCAAAGAGCTAGCACAAACCGTGTTTGATTTAGAGTTCCAACTACATGTATCCATATAGGAGAAAACAGAGTGAAACCTAAACATGAAATCGGTTACTGCAAAGGAACGGTTTAACCTAGAAGATCGAAATTTGGTGAGCCAAGTGGGACTGGTGTACTGATCATTACCTGCAAGTATCATCAAGTTTGGGTGAAAAAATTTTTGCTGAGATTTCAGGAAACTCATAGTTTTTTGGAAGCTTGGCAACCCCTTTAAATGAATGTGATTCTCGTCAGTCTCTGCTTGTGGCTACTTAAATAAGACACAAACCATAGCCATGAAACTTGGAACTACATTATTGTGCCAAGTTTCAAAGAGCTAGCACAAACCGTGTTTGATTTAGAGTTCCAACTACATGTATCCATATAGGAGAAAACAGAATAAAACCTAAATATGAAAACGGTTACTGCAAAGGAACGGTTTAACCTAGAAGAACGAAATTTGGTGAGCCAAGTGGGATTGGTGTACTGGTCCTTAAATTGATGTATCATCAAATTGGGTGAAAAAATGTTTGCTGAGATTTCAGGAAACTCGTAGTTTTTTGGAAGCTTGGCAACCCTTTCAATGAAAGTGATTCTCGTCCGTCTCTGCTTGTGGCTACTTCCATAGGACACAAACCATAGCCATAGAAATGGGAACTCCATTATTGTGCCAAGTTTCAAAGAGCTAGGACAAACCGTGTTTGATTTAGATTTCCAACTACATGTATCCATATAGGAGAAAACAGAGTGAAACCTAAACATGAAAACGGTTACTGCAAAGGAACGGTTTAACCTAGAAGAACGAAATTTGGTGAGCCAAGTGGGACTGGTGTACTGATCATTACCTGCAAGTATCATCAAGTTTGGGTGAAAAAATGTTTGCTGAGATTTCAGGAAAATCATAGTTTTTTGGAAGCTTGGCAACCCTTTCAATGAAAGTCATCCTTGTCAGTCTCTGCTTGGGGCTAATTCCATAGGACACAAACCATAGCCAGAGAACTTGGAACTACATTATTGTGCCAAGTTTCACAGAGCTAGGACAAACGTGTTTGATTTAGAGTTCCAACTACATGCATCCATATAGGAGAAAACATAGTGAAACCTAAACATGAAAACAGTTACGGCAAAGGAACGGTTTAACCTAGAAGAACGAAATTTGGTGAGCCAAGTGGGACTGGTGTACTAATGATTAAATGGATGTATCATCAAGACTGGGTGAAAAAATGTTTGCTGAGATTTCATGAAACTCGTAGATTTTTGGAAGCTTGGCAACCCCTTTCAATGAAAGTGATTCTCGTCAGTCTCTGCTTGTGTCTACTTCCATAGGACACAAACCATTGCCATAGAACTTGGAACTACATTATTGTGCCACGTTTCAAAGAGCTAGCACAAACCGTGTTTGATTTAGAGTTCCAACTACATGTATCCATATAGGAGAAAACAGAGTGAAACCTAAACATGAAAACGGTTACTGCAAAGGAACGGTTTAACCTAGAAGAACAAAATTTGGTGATCCAAGTGGGATTGGTGTACTGATCATTACCCGCAAGTATCACCACGATTGGGTGAAAAACTGTTTGCTGAGATTTCGGGAAACTCGTAGTTTTTTGGAAGCTTGGCAACCCCTTTCAATGAAAGTCATCCTCGTCAGTCTCTGCTTGGGGCTAATTCTATAGGACACAAACCATAGCCAGAGAACTTGGAACTACATTATTGTCCCAAGTTTCACAGAGCTAGCACAAACCGTGTTTTATTTAGAGTTCCAAATACATGTATCCATATAGGAGAAAACAGAGTGAAACCTAAACATGAAAACGGTTACTGCAAAGGAACGGTTTAACCTAGAAGAACGAAATTTGGTGAGCCTAGTGGGACTGGTGTACTGATCATTACCTGCAAGTATCATCAAGATTTTTGTGAAAAAATGTTTGCTGAGATTTCAGGAAACTCGTAGTTTTTTGGAAGCTTGGCAACCCCTTTCAATGAAAGTGATTCTCGTCAGTCTCTGCTTGGGGCTACTTCCATAGGACACAAACCATAGCCAGAGAACTTGGAACTACATTATTGTGCCAAGTTTCACCGAGCTAGCACAAACCGTGTTTGATTTAGAGTTCCAACTACATGTATCCATATAAGAGAAAACATAGTGAAAGCTAAACATGAAAACGGTTACGGCAAAGGAACGGTTTAACCTAGAAGAACGAAATTTGGTGAGCCAAGTGGGACTGGTGTACTAATCATTAAATGGATGTATCATCAAGATTGGGTGAAAAAATGTTTGCTGAGATTTCATGAAACTCGTAGTTTTTTGGAAGCTTGGCAACCCCTTTCAACGAAATTGATTCTCGTCAGTCTCTGCTTGTGTCTACTTCCATAGGACACAAACCATTGCCATAGAACTTGGAACTACATTATTGTGCCAAGTTTCAAAGTGCTAGCACAAACCGTGTTTGATTTAGAGTTCCAACTACATGTATCTATATAGGAGAAAACAGAGTGAAACCTAAACATGAAAACGGTTACAAGCAAAGGAACGGTTTAAGCTAGAAGAACGAAATTTGGTGAGCCAAGTGGGATTGGTGTACTGATCATTACCTGTAAGTATCATCACGATTGGGTGAAAAACTGTTTGCTGAGATTTCAGTAAACTCGTAGTTTTTTGGAAGCTTGGCAACCCCTTTCAATGAAAGTGTTTCTCGTCAGTCTCTGTTTGGGGTTACTTCCATAGGACACAAACATAGCCATAGAACTTGGAACTACATTATTGTGCCAAGTTTCAAAGAACTAGCACAAACCGTGTTTTATTTAGAGTTCCAAATACATGTATCCATATAGGTGAAAACAGAGTGAAACCTAAACATGAAAACGGTTACTGCAAAGGAACGGTTTAACCTAGAAGAACGAAACTTGGTCAGCCAAGTGGGACTGGTGTACTGATCATTACCTGCAAGTATCATCAAGATTTTGTGAAAAAATGTTTGCTGAGATTTCAGGAAACTCGTAGTTTTTTGGAAGCTTGGCAACCCCTTTCAGTGAAAGTGATTCTCGTCAGTCTCTGCTTGGGGCTATTTCCATAGGACACAAACCATAGCCATAGAACTTGGAACTACATTATTGTGCCAAGTTTCAAAGAGCTAGCACAAACCTTGTTTGATTTAGAGTTCCAACTACATGTATCCATATAGGAGAAAAACATAGTGAAACCTAAACATGAAAACGGTTACGGCAAAGGAACGGTTTAACCTAGAAGAACGAAATTTGGTGAGCCAAGTGGGACTGGTGTACTAATCATTAAATGGATGTATCATCAAGATTGGGTGAAAAAATGTTTGCTGAGATTTCATGAAACTCGTAGTTTTTTGGAAGCTTGGCAACCCCTTTCAATGAAAGTCATCCTCGTCAGTCTCTGCTTGGGGCTAATTCCATAGGACAAAAACCATAGCCAGAGAACTTAGAACTACATTATTGTGCCAAGTTTCACAGAGCTAGCACAAACCGTGTTTGATTTAGAGTTCCAAATACATGTATCCATATAGGAGAAAACATAGTGAAACCTAAACATGAAAACGGTTACTGCAAAGGAACGATTTAACCTAGAAGAACGAAATTTGGTGAGCCAAGTGGGACTGGTGTACTAATCATTAAATGGATGTATCATCAAGATTGGGTGAAAAAATGTTTGCTGAGATTTCAGGAAACTCGTAGTTTTTTGGAAGCTTGGCAACCCCTTTCAATGAAAGTGATTCTCGTCAGTCTCTGCTTGGGTCTACTTCCATAGGACACAAACCATTGCCATAGAACTTGGAAGTACATTATTGTGCCAAGTTTCAAAGTGCTAGCACAAACCGTGTTTGATTTAGAGTTCCAACTACATGTATCCATATAGGAGAAAACAGAGTGAAACCTAAACATGAAAACGGTTACTGCAAAGGAACGGTTTAACCTAGAAGAACGAAATTTGGTGAGCCAAGTGGGACTGGTGTACTGATCATTACCTGAAGTATCATCAAGATTGTGTGAAAAAATGTTTGCTGAGATTTCAGGAAACTCGTAGTTTTTTGGAAGCTTGGCAACCCCTTTCAATGAAAGTGATTCTCGTCAGTCTCTGCTTGGGGCTACTTCCATAGGACACAAACCATAGCCATAAAACTTGGAACTACATTATTGTGCCAAGTTTCAAAGAGCTAGCACAAACCGTGTTTGATTTAGAGTTCCAACTACATGTATCCATATAGGAGAAAACATAGTGAAACCTAAACATGAAAACGGTTACGGCAAAGGAACGGTTTAACCTAGAAGAACGAAATTTGGTGAGCCAAGTGGGAATGGTGTACTAATCATTAAATGGATGTATCATCAAGATTGGGTGAAAAAATGTTAGCTGAGAGTTCATGAAACTCGTAGTTTTTTGGAAGCTTGGCAACCCCTTTCAATGAAAGTCATCCTCGACAGTCTCTGCTTGGGGCTAATTCCATAGGACAAAAACCATAGCCAGAGAACTTGGAACTACATTATTGTGCCATGTTTCACAGAGCTAGCACAAACCGTGTTTGATTTAGAGTTCCAACTAGATGTATCCATATAGTAGAAAACATAGTGAAACCTAAACATGAAAACGGTTACGGCAAAGGAACGGTTTAACCTAGAAGAACGAAATTTGGTGAGCCAAGTGGGACTGGTGTACTAATCATTAAATGGATGTATCATCAAGATTGGGTGAAAAAATGTTTGCTGAGATTTTAGGAAACTCGTAGTTTTTTGGAAGCTTGGCTACCCCTTTCAATGAAAGTGATTCTCGTCAGTCTGTGTTTGGGGTTACTTCCATAGGACAAAAACCATAGCCATAGAACTTGGAACTACATTATTGTGCCAAGTTTCAAAGAGATAGCACAAACCGTGTTTGATTTAGAGTTCCAACTACATGTATCCATATAGGAGAAAACAGAGTGAAACCTAAACTTGAAAACGGTTACTGCAAAGGAACGGTTTAACCTAGAAGAACGAAATTTGGTGAGCCAAGTGGGACTGGTGTACTGATCATTACCTGCAAGTATCATCACGATTGGGTGAAAAAATGTTTGCTGAGATTTGAGGAAACTCGTAGTTTTTTGGAAGCTTGGCAACCCCTTTCAATGAAAGTGATTCTCGTCAGTCTCTGCTTGGGGCTACTTAAATAGGACACAAACCATAGCCATAGAACTTGGAACTACATTATTGTGCCAAGTTTCAAAGAGCTAGCACAAACCGTGTTTGATTTAGAGTTCCAACTACATGTATCCATATAGGAGAAAACAGTGAAACCTAAACATGAAAACGGTTACGGCAAAGGAACGGTTTAACCTAGAAGAACGAATTTTGGTGAGCCAAGTGGGACTGGTGTACTAATCATTAAATGGATGTATCATCACGATTGGGTTTAAAAATGTTTGCTGAGATTTCATGAAACTCGTAGTTTTTTGGAAGCTTGGCAACCCCTTTCAATGAAAGTCATCCTCGTCAGTCTCTGCTTGGGGCTAATTCCATAGGACAAAAACCATAGCCAGAGAACTTGGAACTACATTATTGTGCCAAGTTTCACAGAGATAGCACAAACCGTGTTTGATGTAGAGTTCCAACTACATGTATCCATATAGGAGAAAACAGAGTGAAACCTAGACATGAAAACGGTTACTGCAAAGGAACGGTTTAACCTAGAAGAACGAAATTTGGTGAGCCAAGTGGGACTGGTGTACTAATCATTAAATGGATGTATCATCAAGATTGGGTGAAAAAATGTTTGCTGAGATTTCAGGAAACTCGTAGTTTTTGGAAGCTTGGCAACCCCTTTCAATGAAAGTGATTCTCCTCAGTCTCTGCTTGGGTCTACTTCCATAGGACACAAACCATTGCCATAGAACTTGGAACTACATTATTGTGCCAAGTTTCAAAGAACTAGCACAAACCGTGTTTGATTTAGAGTTCCAACTACATGTATCCATATAGGAGAAAACAGAGTGAAACCTAAACATGAAAACGGTTACTGCAAAGGAACGGTTTAACCTAGAAGAACGAAATTTGGTGAGCCAAGTGGGATTGGTGTACTGATCATTACTTGCAAGTATCATCACGATTGGGTGAAAAACTGTTTGCTGAGATTTCAGGAAACTCGTAGTTTTTTGGAAGCTTGGCAACCCCTTTCAATGAGAGTCATCCTCGTTAGTCTCTGCTTGGGGCTACTTCCATAGGACACAAACCATAGCCATAGAACTTGGAACTACATTATTGTGCCAAGTTTCAAAGAGCTAGCACAAACCATGTTTGATTTAGAGTTCCAACTACATGTATCCATATAGGAGAAAACATAGTGAAACCTAAACATGAAAACGGTTACTGCAAAGGAACGGTTTAACCTAGAAGAACGAAATATGGTGAGCCAAGTGGGACTGGTGTACTAATCATTAAATGGATGTATCATCAAGATTGGGTGAAAAAATGTTTGCTGAGATTTCAGGAAACTCGTAGTTTTTTGGAAGCTTGGCAACCCCTTTCAATGAAAGTCATCCTCGTCAGTCTCTGCTTGGGGCTATTTCCATAGGACAAAAACCATAGCCAGAGAACTTGGAACTACATTATTGTGCCAAGTTTCACAGAGCTAGCACAAACCGTGTTTGATTTAGAGTTCCAACTACATGTATCCATATAGGAGAAAACATAGTGAAACCTAAACATGAAAACGGTTACGGCAAAGGAACGGTTTAACCTAGAAGAACGAAATTTGGT
The DNA here is from genome assembly GCF_045843805.1 of Urocitellus parryii. Lineage (NCBI taxonomy): Eukaryota > Metazoa > Chordata > Mammalia > Rodentia > Sciuridae > Urocitellus > Urocitellus parryii. The sequence continues at coordinate 25,443 of NW_027551994.1, read as the reverse complement.
GAGCCAAGTGGGACTGGTGTACTAATCATTAAATGGATGTATCATCAAGATTGGGTGAAAAAATGTTTGCTGAGATTTCATGAAACTCGTAGTTTTTTGGAAGCTTGGCAACCCCTTTCAATGAAAGTGATTCTCGTCTGTCTCTGTTCGGGTCTACTTCCATAGGACACAAACCATCGCCATAGAACTTGGAACTACATTGTTGTGCCAAGTTTCATAGAGCTAGCACAAACCGTGTTTGATTTAGAGTTCCAACTACATGTATTCATATAGGAGAAAACAGAGTGAAACCTAAACATGAAAACGGATACTGCAAAGGAACGGTTTAACCTAGAAGAACGAAATTTGGTGAGCCAAGTGGGATTGGTGTACTGATCATTACCTGCAAGTATCATCAAGATTGGGTGAAAAAATTTTTGCTGAGATTTCAGGAAACTCGTAGTTTTTTGGAAGCTTGGCAACCCTTTCAATGAAAGTGATTCTCGTCAGTCTCTGCTTGGGGCTACTTCAATAGGACACAAACCATAGCCATAGAACTTGGAACTACATTATTGTGCCAAGTTTCAAAGAGCTAGCACAAACCGTGTTTGATTTAGAGTTCCAACTACATGTATCCATATAGGAGAAAACAGAGTGAAACGTAAACATGAAAACGGTTACTGCAGAGGAACGGTTTAACCTAGAAGAACGAAACTTGGTCAGCCAAGTTGGACTGGTGTACTGATCAGTACCTGCAAGTATCATCAAGTTTGGGTGAAAAAATATTTGATGATTTCAGGAAACTCGTACTTTTTTGGAAGCTTCGCAACCCCTTTCAATGAAAGTGATTCTCACCAGTCTCTGCTTGGGGCTACTTCCATAGGACACAAACCATAGCCTTAGAACTTGGAACTACATTATTGTGCCAAGTTTCACAGAGCTAGCACAAACCGTGTTTGATTTAGAGTTCCAACTACATGTATCCATATAGGAGAAAACAGAGTGAAACCTAAACATGAAAACGGTTACTGCAAAGGAATGGTTTAACCTAGAAGAACGAAATTTGGTGAGCCAAGTGGGACTGGTGTACTGATCATTACCTGCAAGTATCATCAAATTTGGGTGAAAAAATGTTTGCTGAGATTTCAGGATACTCGTAGTTTTTTGGAAGCTTGGCAACCCCTTTTAATGAAAGTGATTCTCGTCAGTCTCTGCTTGGGGCTACTTCCAAAGGACACAAACCATAGCCATATAACTTGGAACTACATTATTGTGCCACGTTTCAAAGAGCTAGCACAAACCGTGTTTGATTTAGTGTTCCAACTACATGTATCCATATAGGAGAAAACATAGTGAAACCTAAACATGAAAATGGTTACTGCAAAGGAATGGTTTAACATAGAAGAACGAAATTTGGTGAGCCAAGTGGGACTGGTGTTCTGATCATTACCTGCAAGTATCATCAAGATTGGGTGAAAAAATGTTTGCTGTGATTTCCGGAAACTCGTAGTTTTTTGGAAGCTTGGCAACCCCTTTCAATGAAAGTCATCCTCGTCAGTCTCTGCTTGGGGCTAATTCCATAGGACACAAACCATAGCCAGAGAACTTTGAACTACATTATTGTGCCAAGTTTCACAGAGCTAGCACAAACCGTGTTTGATTTAGAGTTCCAACTACATGTATCCATATAGGAGAAAACATAGTGAAACCTAAGCATGAAAACGGTTACGGCAAAGGAACGGTTAACCTAGAAGAACGAAATTTGGTGAGCCAAGTGGGACTGCTGTACTGATCATTATATGGAAGTATCATCAAGTTTGGGTGAAAAAAATGTTTGCTGAGATTTCAGGAAACTCGTAGTTTTTTGGAAGCTTGGCAACCCCTTTCAATGAAAGTGATTCTCGTCAGTCTCTGCTTGGGGCTACTTCCATAGGACACAAACCATAGCCAAAGAACTTGGAACTACATTACTGTGCCACGTTTCAAAGAGGTAGCACAAACCGTGTTTGATTTAGAGTTCCAACTACATGTATCCATATAGGAGAAAACAGAGTGAAACCTAAACATGAAAACGGTTCCTGCAAAGGAACGGTTTAACCTAGAAGAACGAAATTTGGTGAGCCAAGTGGGATTGGTGTACTGATCATTACCTGCAAGTATCATCACGATTGGGTGAAAAAATGTTTGCTGAGATTTCTGGAAACTCGTAGTTTTTTGGAAGCTTGGCAACCCCTTTCAATAAAAGGGATTCTCGTCAGTCTCTGCTTCGGGCTACTTCCATAGGACACAAACCATAGAAATAGAACTTGGAACTACATTATTGTGCCATGTTTCAAAGAGCTACCACAAACCGTGTTTGATTTAGAGTTCCAACTACATGTATCCATATAGGAGAAAACAGAGTGAAACCTAAACATGAAAACGGTTACTGCAAAGGAACGGTTTATCCTAGAAGAACGAAATTTGGTGAGCCAAGTGGGACTGGTGTACTGATCATTACCTGCAAGTATCATCAAGATTTTGCGATAAAATGTTTGCTGAGATTTCAGGAAACTCGTAGTTTTTGGAAGCTTGGCAACCCCTTTCAATTAAAGTGATTCTCGTCAGTCTCTGCTTGGGGCTACTTCCATAGGACACAAACCATAGATATAGAACTTGGAACTACATTATTGTGCCAAGTTTCAAAGAGCTAGCACAAACCGTGTTTGATTTAGAGTTCCAACTACATGTATCCATATAGGAGAAAACAGAGTGAAACCTAAACATGAAAACGGTTACTGCAAAGGAATGGTTTAACCTAGAAGAACGCAATTTGGTGAGCCAAGTGGGACTGGTGTACTGATCATTACCTGCAAGTATCATTAAGATTGGTTGAAAAAATGTTTGCTGAGATTTCAGGAAACTCGTAGTTTTTTGGAAGCTTGGCAACCCCTTTCAATGAAAGTCATCCTCGTCAGTCTCTGCTTGGGGCTAATTCCATAGGACACAAACCATAGCCAGAGAACTTGGAACTACATTATTGTGCCAAGTTTCACAGAGCTAGCCCAAACCGTGTTTGATTTAGAGTTGCAACTACATATATCCATATAGGAGAAAACATAGTGAAACCTAAACATGAAAACGGTTACGGCAAAGGAACGGTTTAACCTAGAAGAACGAAATTTGGTGAGCCAAGTGGGACTGGTGTACTAATCATTAAATGGATGTATCATCAAGATTGGGTGAAAAAATGTTTGCTGAGATTTCATGAAACTCGTAGTTTTTTGGAAGCTTGGCAACCCCTTTCAATGAAAGTCATCCTCGTCAGTCTCTGCTCGGGTCTACTTCCATAGGACACAAACCATTGCCATAGAACTTGGAACTACATAATTGTGCCAAGTTTCAAATAGCTAGCACAAACCGTGTTTGATTTAGAGTTCCAAGTACATGTATCCATATAGGAGAAAACAGAGTGAAACCTAAACATGAAAACGGTTACTGCAAAGGAACGGTTTAACCTAGAAGAACGAAATTTGGTGAGCCAAGTGGGATTGGTGTACTGATCATTACCTGCAAGTATCATCACGATTGGGTGAAAAACTGTTTGCTGAGATTTCAGGAAACTCGTAGTTTTTTGAAGCTTCGCAAAACCTTTCAATGAAAGTGATTCTCGTCAGTCTCTGTTTGGGGTTACTTCCATAGGACACAAACCATAGCCATAGAACTTGGAACTACATTATTGTGCCAAGTTTCAAAGAGCTAGCACAAACCGTGATTTTTTAGAGTTCCAAATACATGTATCCATATAGGAGAAAACAGAGTGAAACCTAAACATGAAAACGGTTACTGCAAAGGAACGGTTTAACCTAGAAGAACGAAATTTGGTGAGCCAAGTGGGACTGGTGTACTGATCATTAAATGGATGTATCATCAAGATTTTGTGAAAAAATGTTTGCTGAGATTTCTGGAAACTCGTAGTTTTTTGGAAGCTTGGCAACCCCTTTCAATGAAAGTGATTCTCGTCAGTCTCTGCTTGGGGCTACTTCCATTGGAAACAAACCATAGCCATAGAACTTGGAACTACATTATTGTGCCAAGTTTCAAAGAGCTAGCACAAACCGTGTTTGATTTAGAGTTCCAACTACATGTATCCATATAGGAGAAAACAGAGTGAAACCTAAACATGAAAACGGTTACTGCAAAGGAATGGTTTAACCTAGAAGAACGAAATTTGGTGAGCCAAGTGGGACTGGTGTACTGATCATTACCTGCAAGTATCATCAAGATTGGGTGAAAAAATGTTTGCTGAGATTTCCGGAAACTCGTAGTTTTTTGGAAGCTTGGCAACCCCTTTCAATGAAAGACATCCTCCTCAGTTTCTGCTTGGGGCTAATTCCATAGGACACAAACCATAGCCAGAGAACTTAGAACTACATTATTGTGCCAAGTTTCACAGAGTCTAGCACAAACCGTGTTTGATTTAGAGTTCCAACTACATGTATCCATATAGGAGAAAACATAGTGAAACCTAAACATGAAAACGGTTACGGCAAAGGAACGGTTTAACCTAGAAGAACGAATTTTTTTGAGCCCAGTGGGATTGGTGTACTGATCATTAAGTGGAAGTATCATAAAGATTGGGAGAAAAAATGATTGCTGAGATTTCAGGAAACTCGTAGTTTTTTGGAAGCTGGGAAACCCCTTTCAATGAAAGTGATTCTCGTCAGTCTCTGTTTGGGGCTACTTCCATAGGACACAAACCATAGCGATAGAAATTGGAACTACATATTTTGCCAAATTTCAAAGAGCTAGCACAAACCGTGTTTGATTTAGAGTTCCAACTACATGTATCCATATAGGAGAAAACAGAGTGAAACCTAAACATGAAAACGGTTACTGCATAGGAACGGTTTAACCTAGAAGAACGAAATTTGGTGATCCCAGTGGGATTGGTGTACTGATCATTAAATGGAAGTATCATAAAGATTGGGAGAAAAAATGATTGCTGAGATTTCAGGAAACTCGTAGTTTTTTGGAAGCTGGGAAACCCCTTTCAATGAAAGTGATACTCGTCAGTCTCTGCTTGGGGCCACTTCCATGGGACACAAACCATAACCATAGAACTTGGAACTACATTATTTTCCCAAGTTTCAAAGAGCTAGCACAAACCGTGTTTGATTTAGAGTTCCAACTACATGTATCCATATAGGAGAAAACAGAGTGAAACCTAAACATGAAAACGGTTACTGCAAATGAATGGTTTAACCTAGAAGAACGAATTTTTTTGAGCCAAGTGGGATTGGTGTACTGGTCATTAAATGGATGTATTATCAAATTGGGTGAAAAATATGTTTGCTGAGATTTCAGGAAACTCGTAGTTTTTTGGAAGCTTGTCAAGCCCTTTCAATGAAAGTGATTCTCGTCAGTCTCTGCTTGGGGCTTCTTCCATAAGACACAAACCATAGCCATAGAACTTGGAACTACATTATTGTGCCAAGTTTCAAAGAGCTAGCACAAACCGTGTTTGATTTAGAGTTCCAACTACATGTATCCATATAGGAGAAAACAGAGTGAAACCTAAACATGAAAACGGTTACTGCAAAGGGACGGTTTAACATAGAAGAACGAAACTTGGTCAGCCAAGTTGGACTGGTGTACTGATCAGTACCTGCAAGTATCATCAAGTTTGGGTGAAAAAATGTTTGCTGAGATTTCAGGAAACTCGTAGTTTTTTGGAAGCTTGGCAACCCCTTTCAATGAAAGTGATTCTCGTCAGTCTCTGCTTGGGTCTACTTCCATAGGACACAAACCATTGCCATAGAACTTGGAACTACATTATTGTGCCAAGTTTCAAAGAGCTAGCACAAACGGTGTTTGATTTAGAGTTCCAACTACATGTATCCATATAGGAGAAAACAGAGTGAAACCTAAACATGAAAACGGTTACTCCAAAGGAATGGTTTAACCTAGAAGAACGATATTTGGTGAGCAAAGTGGGACTGGTGTACTGATCATTACCTGCAAGTATCATCAAGACTGGGTGAAAAAATATTTGATGATTTCAGGAAACTCGTACTTTTTTGGAAGCTTCGCAACCCCTTTCAATGAAAGTGATTCTCACCAGTCTCTGCTTGGGGCTACTTCCATAGGACACAAACCATAGCCTTAGAACTTGGAACTACATTATTGTGCCAAGTTTCACAGAGCTAGCACAAACCGTGTTTGATTTAGAGTTCCAACTACATGTATCCATATAGGAGAAAACAGAGTGAAACCTAAACATGAAAACGGTTACTGCAAAGGAATGGTTTAACCTAGAAGAACGAAATTTGGTGAGCCAAGTGGGACTGGTGTACTGATCATTACCTGCAAGTATCATCAAATTTGGGTGAAAAAATGTTTGCTGAGATTTCAGGATACTCGTAGTTTTTTGGAAGCTTGGCAACCCCTTTTAATGAAAGTGATTCTCGTCAGTCTCTGCTTGGGGCTACTTCCAAAGGACACAAACCATAGCCATATAACTTGGAACTACATTCTTGTGCCACGTTTCAAAGAGCTAGCACAAACCGTGTTTGATTTAGTGTTCCAACTACATGTATCCTTATAGGAGAAAACATAGTGAAACCTAAACATGAAAATGGTTACTGCAAAGGAATGGTTTAACATAGAAGAACGAAATTTGGTGAGCCAAGTGGGACTGGTGTTCTGATCATTACCTGCAAGTATCATCAAGATTGGGGTGAAAAAATGTTTGCTGTGATTTCCGGAAACTCGTAGTTTTTTGGAAGCTTGGCAACCCCTTTCAATGAAAGTCATCCTCGTCAGTCTCTGCTTGGGGCTAATTCCATAGGACACAAACCATAGCCAGAGAACTTGGAACTACATTATTGTGCCAAGTTTCACAGAGCTAGCACAAACCGTGTTTGATTTAGAGTTCCAACTACATGTATCCATATAGGAGAAAACATAGTGAAACCTAAGCATGAAAACGGTTACGGCAAAGGAACGGTTTAACCTAGAAGAACGAAATTTGGTGAGCCAAGTGGGACTGCTGTACTGATCATTATATGGAAGTATCATCAAGTTTGGGGTGAAAAAAATGTTTGCTGAGATTTCAGGAAACTCGTAGTTTTTTGGAAGCTTGGCAACCCCTTTCAATGAAAGTGATTCTCGTCAGTCTCTGCTTGGGGCTACTTCCATAGGACACAAACCATAGCCAAAGAACTTGGAACTACATTACTGTGCCACGTTTCAAAGAGGTAGCACAAACCGTGTTTGATTTAGAGTTCCAACTACATGTATCCATATAGGAGAAAACAGAGTGAAACCTAAACATGAAAACGGTTCCTGCAAAGGAACGGTTTAACCTAGAAGAACGAAATTTGGTGAGCCAAGTGGGATGGTGTACTGATCATTACCTGCAAGTATCATCACGATTGGGTGAAAAAATGTTTGCTGAGATTTCTGGAAACTCGTAGTTTTTTGGAAGCTTGGCAACCCCTTTCAATAAAAGGGATTCTCGTCAGTCTCTGCTTCGGGCTACTTCCATAGGACACAAACCATAGAAATAGAACTTGGAACTACATTATTGTGCCATGTTTCAAAGAGCTACCACAAACCGTGTTTGATTTAGAGTTCCAACTACATGTATCCATATAGGAGAAAACAGAGTGAAACCTAAACATGAAAACGGTTACTGCAAAGGAACGGTTTATCCTAGAAGAACGAAATTTGGTGAGCCAAGTGGGACTGGTGTACTGATCATTACCTGCAAGTATCATCAAGATTTTGCGATAAAATGTTTGCTGAGATTTCAGGAAACTCGTAGTTTTTGGAAGCTTGGCAACCCCTTTCAATTAAAGTGATTCTCGTCAGTCTCTGCTTGGGGCTACTTCCATAGGACACAAACCATAGATATAGAACTTGGAACTACATTATTGTGCCAAGTTTCAAAGAGCTAGCACAAACCGTGTTTGATTTAGAGTTCCAACTACATGTATCCATATAGGAGAAAACAGAGTGAAACCTAAACATGAAAACGGTTACTGCAAAGGAATGGTTTAACCTAGAAGAACGAAATTTGGTGAGCCAAGTGGGACTGGTGTACTGATCATTACCTGCAAGTATCATCAAGATTGGGTGAAAAAATGTTTGCTGAGATTTCCGGAAACTCGTAGTTTTTTGGAAGCTTGGCAACCCCTTTCAATGAAAGACATCCTCCTCAGTTTCTGCTTGGGGCTAATTCCATAGGACACAAACCATAGCCAGAGAACTTGGAACTACATTATTGTGCCAAGTTTCACAGAGTCTAGCACAAACCGTGTTTGATTTAGAGTTCCAACTACATGTATCCATATAGGAGAAAACATAGTGAAACCTAAACATGAAAACGGTTACGGCAAAGGAACGGTTTAACCTAGAAGAACGAATTTTTTTGAGCCCAGTGGGATTGGTGTACTGATCATTAAGTGGAAGTATCATAAAGATTGGGAGAAAAAATGATTGCTGAGATTTCAGGAAACTCGTAGTTTTTTGGAAGCTGGAAACCCCTTTCAATGAAAGTGATTCTCGTCAGTCTCTGTTTGGGGCTACTTCCATAGGACACAAACCATAGCGATAGAAATTGGAACTACATATTTTGCCAAATTTCAAAGAGCTAGCACAAACCGTGTTTGATTTAGAGTTCCAACTACATGTATCCATATAGGAGAAAACAGAGTGAAACCTAAACATGAAAACGGTTACTGCATAGGAACGGTTTAACCTAGAAGAACGAAATTTGGTGATCCCAGTGGGATTGGTGTACTGATCATTAAATGGAAGTATCATAAAGATTGGGAGAAAAAATGATTGCTGAGATTTCAGGAAACTCGTAGTTTTTTGGAAGCTGGGAAACCCCTTTCAATGAAAGTGATACTCGTCAGTCTCTGCTTGGGGCTACTTCCATGGGACACAAACCATAACCATAGAACTTGGAACTACATTATTTTCCCAAGTTTCAAAGAGCTAGCACAAACCGTGTTTGATTTAGAGTTCCAACTACATGTATCCATATAGGAGAAAACAGAGTGAAACCTAAACATGAAAACGGTTACTGCAAATGAATGGTTTAACCTAGAAGAACGAATTTTTTTGAGCCAAGTGGGATTGGTGTACTGGTCATTAAATGGATGTATTATCAAATTGGGTGAAAAATATGTTTGCTGAGATTTCAGGAAACTCGTAGTTTTTTGGAAGCTTGTCAAGCCCTTTCAATGAAAGTGATTCTCGTCAGTCTCTGCTTGGGGCTTCTTCCATAAGACACAAACCATAGCCATAGAACTTGGAACTACATTATTGTGCCAAGTTTCAAAGAGCTAGCACAAACCGTGTTTGATTTAGAGTTCCAACTACATGTATCCATATAGGAGAAAACAGAGTGAAACCTAAACATGAAAACGGTTACTGCAAAGGGACGGTTTAACCTAGAAGAACGAAATTTGGTCAGCCAAGTGGGACTGGTGCACTGATCATTACCTGCAAGTATCATCAAGATTGGGTGAAAAAATATTTGCTGAGATTTCGGGAAACTCGTAGTTTTTTGGAAGCTTGGCAACCCCTTTCAATGAAAGTGATTCTCGTCAGTCTCTGCTTGGGGCTACTTCCATAGGACACAAACCATAGCCAAAGAACTTGGAACTACATTATTGTGCCAAGTTTCAAAGAGCTACAACAAACCGAGTTTGATTTAGATTTCCAACTACATGTATCCATATAGGAGAAAACAGAGTGAAAACTAAACATGAAATCGGTTACTGCAAAGGAACGGTTTAACCTAGAAGAACGAAATTTGGTGAGCCAAGTGGGACTGCTGTACTGATCATTAAATGGAAGTATCATCAAGTTTGGGTGAAAAAAATGTTTGCTGAGATTTCAGGAAACTCGTAGTTTTTTGGAAGCTTGGCAACCCCTTTTAATGAAAGTGATTCTCGTCAGTCTCTGCTTGGGGCTACTTCCATAGGACAAAAACCATAGCCAAAGAACTTGGAACTACATTACTGTGCCACGATTCAAAGAGCTAGCACAAACCGTGTTTGATTTAGAGTTCCAACTACATGTATCCATATAGGAGAAAACAGAGTGAAACCTAAACATGAAAACGGTTACTACAAAGGGACGGTTTAACATAGAAGAACGGAATTTGGTCAGCCAAGTGGGACTGGTGTACTGATCATAACCTGCAAGTATCATCAAGATTGGGTGAAAAAATGTTTGCTGAGATTTCGGGAAACTCGTAGTTTTTTGGAAGCTTGGCAACCCCTTTCAATGACAGTGATTCTCGTCAGTCTCTGCTTGGGGCTACTTCCATAGGACACAAACCATAGCCAAAGAACTTGGAACTACATTATTGTGCCAAGTTTCAAAGAGCTACAACAAACCGAGGTTGATTTAGATTTCCAACTACATGTATCCATATAAGAGAAAACAGAGTTAAACCTAAACATGAAAACGGTTACTGTAAAGCAAAGGTTTAACCTAGAAGAACGAAATTTGATGAGCCAAGTGGAACTGGTGTACTGACCATAACCTGCAAGTATCATGAAGATTGGGTGAAAAATATTTGTTGAGATTTCACGAAACTCATAGTTTTATGGAAGCTTGGAAACCCCTTTCAATGAAAGTGATTCTCGTCAGTCTCTGCTTGGGGCTACTTCCATAGGACACAAAACATAGCCATAGAACTTGGAACTACATGATTGTGCCAAGTTTCAAAGAGCTAGCACAAACCGTGTTTGATTTAGAGTTCAAAATACATGTATCGATATAGGAGAAAACATAGTGAAACCTAAACATGAAAAAGGTTACTGCAAAGGAATGGTTTAACCTAATAGAAGGAAATTTGGTGAGCCAAGTGGGACTGGTGTACTGATCATTACCTGCAAGTATCATCAATATTGGGTGAAAAAATGTTTGCTGAGATTTCCGGGAAACTCGTAGTTTTTTGGAAGCTTGGCAACCCCTTTCAATGAAAGTCATCCTCGTCAGTCTCTGCTTGGGGCTAATTCCATAGGACACAAACCATAGCCAGAGAACTTGGAACTACATTATTGTGCCAAGTTTCACAGAGCTAGCACAGACCGTGTTTGATTTAGAGTTCCAACTACATGTATCCATATAGGAGAAAACAGAGTGAAACCTAAACATGAAAACGGTTCCTGCAAAGGAACGGTTTAACCTAGAAGAATGAAACTTGGTCAGCCAAGTGGGACTGGTGTACTGATCATTACCTGCAAGTATCATCAAGATTTTGTGAAAAAATGTTTGCTGAGATTTCCGGAAACTCGTAGTTTTTTGGAAGCTTGGCAACCCCTTTCAATGAAAGTCATCCTCGTCAGTCTCTGCTTGGGGCTAATTCCATAGGACACAAACCATAGCCAGAGAACTTGGAACTACATTATTGTGCCAAGTTTCACAGAGCTAGCACAAACCGTGTTTGATTTAGAGTTCCAACTACATGTATCCATATAGGAGAAAACATAGTGAAACCTAAACATGAAAACGGTTACTGCAAAGGAACGGTTTAAACTAGAAGAACGAAATTTGGTGAGCCAAGTGGGACTGGTGTACTAATCATTAAATGGATGTTACATCAAGATTGGGTGAAAAAATGTTTGCTGAGATTTCAGGAAACTCATAGTTTTTTGGAAGCTTGGCCACCCCTTTCAATGAAAGTGATTCTCGTCAGTCTCTGTTTGGGGTTACTTCCATAGGACACAAACCATAGCCAGAGAACTTGGAACTACATTATTGTGCCAAGTTTCAAAGAGCTAGCACAAACCGTGTTTTATTTAGAGTTCCAACTACATGTATCCATATAGGAGAAAACAGAGTGAAACCTAAACATGAAAACGGTTACTGCAAAGGAACGGTTTAACCTAGAAGAACGAAATTTGGTCAGCCAAGTGGGACTGCTGTACTGATCATTACCTGCAAGTATCATCAATATTGAGTGAAAAAATGTTTGCTGAGATTTCAGGAAACTCATAGTTTTTTGGAAGCTTGGCAACCCTTTCAATGAAAGTGATTCTCGTCAGTCTCTGCTTGGGGGTACTTCAATAGGACACAAATCATAGCCATAGAACTTGGAACTTCATTATTGTGCCAAGTTTCAAAGAGCTAGCAGAAACCGTGTTTGATTTAGAGTTCCAACCACATGTATCTATATAGGAGAAAACAGAGTGAAACCTAAACATGAAAACGGTTACTGCAAAGGAACGGTTTAACCTAGAAGAACGAAACTTGGTCAGCCAAGTGGGACTGCTGTACTGATCATTACCTGCAAGTATCATCAATATTGGGTGAAAAAATGTTTGCTGAGATTTCAGGAAACTCATAGTTTTTTGGAAGATGGCAACGCTTTCAATGAAAGTGATTCTCGTCAGTCTCTGCTTGGGGCTACTTCCATAGGACACAATCCATAGCCAAAGAACTTGGAACTACATTATTGTGCCAAGTTTCAAAGAGCTAGCATAAACCGTGTTTGATTTAGAGTTCCAACTACATGTATCCATATAGGAGAAAACAGAGTGAAACCTAAACATGAATACGGTTACTGCAAAGGAACGGTTTAACCTAGAAGAACGAAACTTGGTCAGCCAAGTGGGACTGGTGTACTGATCAGTACCTGCAAGTATCATCAAAGTTGGGTGAAAAAATGTTTGCTGAGATTTCAGGAAACTCGTAGTTTTTTGGAAGCTTGGCAACCCCTTTTAATGAAAGTGATTCTCGTCAGTCTCTGCTTTGGGCTACTTCAATAGGACACAAACCATAGCCATAGAACTTGGAACTACATTATTGTGCCAAGTTTCAAAGAGCTAGCACAAACCGTGTTTGATTTAGGGTTCCAAATACATGTATCCATATAGGAGAAAACTGAGTGAAAGCTAAACATGAAAACGGTTACTGCAAAGGAACGGTATAACCTAGAAGAACGAAACTTGGTCAGCCAAGTTGGACTGGTGTACTGATCAGTACCTGCAAGTATCATCAAGATTGGGTGAAAAAATGTTTGCTGAGATTTCAGGAAACTCGTAGTTTTTTGGAAGTTTGGCAACCCCTTTCAATGAAAGTGATTCTCGTCAGTCTCTGCTTGGGGCTACTTCCATAGGACACAAACCATAGCCATAGAACTTGGAACTACATTATTGTGCCAAGTTTCAAAGAGCTAGCACAAACCGTGTTTGATTTAGAGTTCCAACTACATGTATCCATATAGGAGAAAACAGAGTGAAACCTAAACATGAAAACGGTTACTGCAAAGGAATGGTTTAACCTAGAAGAACGAAACTTGGTCAGCCAAGTTGGACTGGTGTACTGATCAATACCTGCAAGTATCATCAAGTTTGGGTGAAAAAATGTTTGCTGAGATTTCAGGAAACTCGTAGTTTTTTGGAAGTTTGGCAACCCCTTTCAATGAAAGTGATTCTCACCAGTGTCTGCTTAGGGCTACTTCCATAGGACACAAACCATAGCCAAAGATCTTGGAACTACATTATTGTGCCAAGTTTCAAAGAGCTAGCACAAACCGTGTTTGATTTAGATTTCCAACTACATGTATCCATATAGGAGAAAACATAGTGAAACCTAAACATAAAAACGGTTTCGGCAAAGGAACGGTTTAACCTAGAAGAACGAAATTTGGTGAGCCAAGTGGGACTGGTGTACTAATCATTAAATGGATGTATCATCAAGATTGGGTGAAAAAATGTTTGCTGAGATTTCAGGAAACTCGTACTTTTTTGGAATCTTCTCAACCCCTTTCAATGAAAGTGATTCTCGACAGTCTCTGCTTGGGTCTACTTCCATAGGACACAAACCATTGCCATACAACTTGGAACTACATTATTGTGCCAAGTTTCACAGAGCTAGCACAAACCGTGTTTGATTTAGAGTTCCAGCTACATGTATCCATATAGGAGAAAACAGAGTGAAACCTAAACATGAAAACGGTTCCTGCAAAGGAACGGTTTAACCTAGAAGAACGAAATTTGGTGAGCCAAGTGGGACTGGTGTACTGATCATTACCTGCAAGTATCATCAAGATTGGGTGAAAAAATATTTGCTGAGATTTCAGGAAACTCGTAGTTTTTTGGAAGCTTGGCAACCCCTTTTAATGAAAGTGATTCTCGTCAGTCTCTGCTTGGGGCTACTTCAAAAGGACACAAACCATTGCCATAGAACTTGGAACTACATTATTGTGCCACGTTTCAAAGAGCTAGCACAAACAGTGTTTGATTTAGAGTTCCAACTACATGTATCGATATAGGAGAAAACATAGTGAAACCTAAACATGAAAACGGTTACTGCAAAGGAACGGTTTAACCTAGAAGAACGAAATTTGGTGAGCCAAGTGGGATTGGTGTACTGATCATTACCTGCAAGTATCATCACGATTGGGTGAAAAACTGTTTCCTGAGATTTGAGGAAACTCGTAGTTTTTTGGAAGCGTGGCAACCCCTTTCAATGAAAGTGATTCTCGTCAGTCTCTGTTTGGGGTTACTTCCATAGGACACAAACCATAGCCATAGAACTTGGAACTACATTATTGTGCCACGTTTCAAAGAGCTAGCACAAACCGTGTTTTATTTAGAGTTCCAAAAAAATGTATCCATATAGGAGAAACAGAGTGAAACCTAAACATGAAAACGGTTACTGCAAAGGAACGGTTTAACCTAGAAGAACGAAATTTGGTGAGCCAAGTGGGACTGGTGTACTGATCAGTACCTGCAAGTATCATCAAGATTGGGTTGAAAAAATGTTTGCTGAGATTTCAGGAAACTCGTAGTTTTTTGGAAGCTTGGCAACCCCTTTCAATGAAAGTGATTCTCGTCAGTCTCTGCTTGGGGCAACTTCCATAGGACACAAACCATAGCCAGAAAACTTGGAACTACATTATTGTGCCAAGTTTCACAGAGCTAGCACAAACCGTGTTTGATTCAGAGTTCCAACTACATGTATCCATATAGAGAAAACATAGTGAAACCTAAACATGAAAACGGTTACGGCAAAGGAACGGTTTAACCTAGAAGAACGAAATTTGGTGAGCCAAGTGGGACTGGTGTACTAATCATTAAATTAGTATCATCAAGATTGGGTGAAAAAATGTTTGCTGAGATTTCATGAAACTCGTAGTTTTTTGGAAGCTTGGCAACACCTTTCAATGAAAGTGATTCTCGTCAGTCTCTGCTTGGGTCTACTTCCATAGGACACAAACCATTTCCATAGAAGTTGGAACTACATTATTGTGCCAAGTTTCAAAGAGCTAGCACAAACCGTGTTTGATTTAGAGTTCCAACTACATGTATCCATATAGGAGAAAACAGAGTGAAACCTAAACATGAAAACGGTAACTGCAAAGGAACGGTTTAACCTAGAAGAATGAAATTTGGTGAGCCAAGTTGGATTGGTGTACTGATCATTACCTGCAAGTATCATCACGATTGGATGAAAAACTGTTTGCTGAGATTTCAGGAAACTCGTAGTTTTTGTGGAAGCTTGGCAACCCCTTTCAATGAAAGTCATCCTTGTCAGTCTCCGCTTGGGCTAATTCCATAGGACACAAACCATAGCCATAGAACTTGGAAGTACATTATTGTTCCAAGTTTCACAGAGCTAGCACAAACCGTGTTTGATTTAGAGTTCCAAGTACAGTATCCATATAGGAGAAAACATAGTGAAACCTAAACATGAAAACGTTTACGGCAAAGGAACGGTTTAACCTAGAGAACGAAATTTGGTCAGCCAAGTGGGACTGGTGTACTAATCATTAATGGATGTATCATCAAGTTTGGGTGAAAAAATGTTTGCTGAGATTTAATGAAACTCGTAGGTTTTGGAAGCTTGGCAACCCCTTTGAATGAAAGTGATTCTCGTCAGTCTCTGCTTGGGTCTACTTCCATAGGACACAAACCATTGCCATAGAACTTGGAACTACATTATTGTGCCAAGTTTCAAAGAGCTAGCACAAACCGTGTTTGATTTAGAGTTACAACTACATGTATCCATATAGGAGAAAACAGAGTGAAACCTAAACATGAAAACGGTTCCTGCAAAGGAACGGTTTAACCTAGAAGAACGAAATTTGGTGAGCCAAGTGGGACTGGTGTACTGATCATTACCTGCAAGTATCATCAAGATTGGGTGAAAAAATGTTTGCTGAGATTTCAGGAACTCGTAGTTTTTTGGAAGCTTGGCAACCCCTTTCAATGAAAGGGATTCTCGCCGGTCTCTGCTTGGGGCTACTTCCCTAGGACAAAAACCATAGCCATAGAACTTGGAACTACATTATTGTGCCAAGTTTCAAAGAGCTAGCACAAACTGTGTTTGATTTAGAGTTCCAAATACATATATCCATATAGGAGAAAACAGAATGAAACCTAAACATGAAAACCGTTACTGCAAAGCAACGGTTTAACCTAGAAGAACGAAATTTGGTGAGCCCAGTGGGATTGGTGTACTGATCATTAAATGGAAGTATCATAAAGATTGGGAGAAAAAATGATTGCTGAGATTTCAGGAAACTCGTAGTTTTTGGAAGCTGGGAAACCCCTTTCAATGAAAGTGATTCTCGTCAGTCTTTGTTTGGGGCTACTTCCATAGGACACAAACCATAGCGATAGAACTTGGAATCCATATTTTGCCAAGTTTCAAAGAGCTAGCACAAACCGTGTTTGATTTAGAGTTCCAACTACATGTATCCATATAGGAGAAAAACAGAGTGAAACCTAAACATGAAAACGGTTACTGCAAAGGAACGGTTTAACCTAGAAGAACGAAATTTGGTCAGCCAAGTGGACTGCTGTACTGATCATTACCTGCAAGTACCATCACGATTGGATGAAAAAATGTTTGCTGAGATTTCAGGAAACTCGTAGTTTTTTGGAAGCTTGGCAACCCCTTTCAATGAAAGTGATTCTCGTCAGTCTCTGCTTGGGCTACTTCCATGGGACACAAACCATAACCATAGAACTTGGAACTACATTATTTTCCCAAGTTTCAAAGAGCTAGCACAAACCGTGTTTGATTTAGAGTTCCAACTACATGTATCCATATAGGAGAAAACAGAGTGAAACCTAAACATGAAAACGGTTACTGCAAAGGAACGGTTTAACCTAGAAGAACGAAATTTGGTCAGCCAAGTGGGAATGGTGTACTGATCATTACCTGCCAGTATCATCAAGATTGGGTGAAAAAATGTTTGCTGAGATTTCGGGAAACTCGTAGTTTATTGGAAGCTTGGCAACCCCTTTCAATGAAAGTGATTCTCGTCAGTCTCTGCTTGGGGCTACTTCCATAGGACACAAACCATAGCCAAAGAACTTGGAACTACATTATTGTGCCAAGTTTCAAAGAGCTACAACAAACCGAGTTTGATTTAGATTTCCAACTACATGTATCCATATAGGAGAAAACAGAGTGAAAACTAAACATGAAAACGGTTACTGCAAAGGAACGTTTAACCTAGAAGAACGAAATTTGGTCAGCCAAGTGGGACTGCTGTACTGATCATTAAATGGAAGTATCATCAAGTTTGGGTGAAAAAAATGTTTTGCTGAGATTTCAGGAAAGTCGTAGTTTTTTGGAAGCTTGGCAACCCCTTTCAATGAAAGTGATTCTCGTCAGTCTCTGCTTGGGGCTACTTCCATACGACACAAACCATAGCCAAAGAACTTGGAACTACATTATTGTGCCAAGTTTCAAAGAGCTAGCACAAACCGTGTTTGATTTAGAGTTCCAAATACATGTATCCATATAGGAGAAAACAGAGTGAAACCTAAACATGAAAACGGTTACTGCAAATTGACGGTTTAACATAGAAGAACGGAATTTGGTCAGCCAAGTGGACTGGTGTACTGATCATTACCTGCAAGTATCATCAAGATTGGGTGAAAAAATGTTTGCTGAGATTTCGGGAAACTCGTAGTTTTTTGGAAGCTTGGCAACCCTTTCAATGACAGTGATTCTCGTCAGTCTCTCCTTGGGGCTACTTCCATAGGACACAAACCATCACGATAGAACTTGGAACTACATTATTGTGCCAAGTTTCAAAGAGCTACAACAAACCGAGTTTGATTTAGATTTCCAACTACATGTATCCATATAGGAGAAAACAGAGTGAAACCTAAACATGAAAACGGTTACTGTAAAGCAAAGGTTTAACCTAGAAGAACGAAATTTGGTGAGCCAAGTGGGACTGGTGTACTGATGATAACCTGCAAGTATCATCAAGATTGGGTGAAAAAATGTTTGCTGAGATTTCGGGAAACTCGTAGTTTTTTGGAAGCTTGGCAACCCTTTCAATGACAGTGATTCTCGTCAGTCTCTCCTTGGGGCTACTTCCATAGGACACAAACCATCACGATAGAACTTGGAACTACATTATTGTGCCAAGTTTCAAAGAGCTACAACAAACCGAGTTTGATTTAGATTTCCAACTACATGTATCCATATAGGAGAAAACAGAGTGAAACCTAAACATGAAAACGGTTACTGTAAAGCAAAGGTTTAACCTAGAAGAACGAAATTTGGTGAGCCAAGTGGGACTGGTGTACTGATGATAACCTGCAAGTATCATCAAGATTGGGTGAAAAATATTTGTTGAGATTTCACGAAACTCGTAGTTTTTTGGAAGCTTGGAAACCCCTTTCAATGAAAGTGATTTCTCGTCAGTCTCTGCTTGGGGCTATTTCCATATGACACAAAACATAGCCATAGAACTTGGAACTACATTATTGTGCCAAGTTTCAAAGAGCTAGCACAAACCGTGTTTGATTTAGAGTTCCAACTACATGTATCCATATAGGAGAAAACAGAGTGAAACCTAAACATGAAAACGGTTCCTGCAAAGGAACGGTTTAACTAGAAGAACGAAATTTGGTGAGCCAACTGGGACTGTGTATTGATCATTACCTGCAAGTATCATCAAGATTGGGTGAAAAAATGTTTGCTGAGATTTCATGAAACTCGTAGTTTTTTGGAAGCTTGGCAACCCCTTTCAATGAAAGTCATCCTCGTCAGTCTCTGCTTGGGGCTAATTCCATAGGACACAAACCATAGCCAGAGAACTTGGAACTACATTATTGTGCCAAGTTTAACAGAGCTAGCACAGACCGTGTTTGATTTAGAGTTCCAACTACATGTATCCATATAGGAGAAAACAGAGTGAAACCTAAACATGAAAACGGTTACTGCAAAGGAACGGTTTAACCTAGAAGAACGAAATTTGGTGAGCCAAGTGGGATTGGTGTACTGATCATTACCTGCAAGTGTCATCACGATTTGGGTGAAAAACTGTTTGCTGAGATTTCAGGAAACTCGTAGTTTTTGGAAGCTTGGCAACCCCTTTCAATGAATGTGATTCTCGTCAGTCGCTGTTTGGGGTTACTTCCACAGGACACAAACCATAATCAGAGAACTTGGAACTACATTATTGTGCCAAGTTTCAAAGAGCTAGCACAAACCGTGTTTTATTTAGAGTTCCAAATATATATATCCATATAGGAGAAAACAGAGTGAAACTAAACATGAAAACGGTTACTGCAAAGGAATGGTTTAACCTAGAAGAACGAAATTTGGTGAGCCAAGTGGGACTGGTGTACTGATCATTACCTGCAAGTATCATCAAGATTTTGTGAAAAAATGTTTGCTGAGATTTCAGGAAACTCGTAGTTTTTGGAAGCTTGGCAACCCCTTTCAATGAAATTGATTCTCGTCAGTCTCTGCTTGGGGCTAATTCCATAGGACACAAACCATAGCCATAGAACTTGGAACTACATTATTGTGCCAAGTTTCAACGAGCTAGCACAAACCGTGTTTGATTTAGAGTTCCAACTACATGTATCCATATAGGAGAAAACAGAGTGAAACCTAAACATGAAAACGGTTCCTGCAAAGGAATGGTTTAACCAAGAAGAACGAAATTTGGTGAGCCAAGTGGGACTGGTGTACTGATCATTACCTGCAAGTATCATCAAGATTGGGTGAAAAATGTTTGCTGAGATTTCAACAAACTCGTAGTTTTTTGGAAGCTTGGCTTCCCCTTTCAATGAAAGTCATCCTCGTCAGTCTCTGCTTGGGGCTAATTCCATAGGACACAAACCATAGCCAGAGAACTTGGAACTACCTTATTGTGCCAAGTTTCAAAGAGCTAGCACAAACCGTGTTTGATTTAGAGTTCCAACTACATGTATCCATATAGCAGAAAACATAGTGAAACCTAAACATGAAAACGGTTACGGCAAAGGAACGGTTTAACCTAGAAGAACGAAATTGGTGAGCCAAGTGGGACTGGTGTACTAATCATTAAATGGTTGTATCATCAAGATTGGGTGAAAAAAATGTTTGCTGAGATTTCAGGAAACTCGTAGTTTTTTGGAAGCTTGGCAACCCCTTTCATGAAAGTGATTCTCGTCAGTCTCTGCTTGGGGCTACTTCCATAGGACCACAAACCATTGCCATAGAACTTGGAACTACATTATTGTGCCAAGTTTCAAAGAGCTAGCACAAACCGTGTTTGATTTAGAGTTCCAACTACATGTATCCATATAGGAGAAAACAGAGTGAAACCTAAACATGAAAACGGTTCCTGCAAAGGAACGGTTTAACCTAGAAGAACGAAATTTGGTGAGCCAAGTGGGACTGGTGTACTGATCATTACCTGCAAGTATCATCAAGATTTTGTGAAAAAATGTTTGCTGAGATGTTCAGGAAACTCGTAGTTTTTTGTAAGATTGGCAACCCCTTTCAATGAAAGTGATTCTCGTCAGTCTCTGCTTGGGGCTACTTCCATAGGACACAAACCATAGCCATAGAACTTGGAACTACATTATTGTGCCAAGTTTCAAAGAGCTAGCACAAACCGTGTTTGATTTAGAGTTCCAACTACATGTATCGATATAGGAGAAAACATAGTGAAACCTAAACATGAAAACGGTTACTGCAAAGGAATTGTTTAACCTAGAAGAACGAAATTTGGTGAGCCAAGTGGGACTGCTGTACTGATCATTACCTGCAAGTATCATGAAGATTGGGTGAAAAAATGATTGCTGAGATTTCCGGAAACTCGTAGTTTTTTGGAAGCTTGGCAACCCCTTTCAATGAAAGTCATCCTTGTCAGTCTCTGCTTGGGGCTAATTCCATAGGACACAAACCATAGCCATAGAACTTGGAAGTACATTATTGTTCCAAGTTTCAAAAGAGCTAGCACAAACCGTGGTTTTGATTTAGAGTTCCAACTACATGTATCCATATAGGAGAAAACATATTGAAACCTAAACATGAAAACGGTTCCTGCAAAGGAACGGTTTAACCTAGAAGAACGAAATTTGGTGAGCCAAGTGGGACTGGTGTACTGATCATTACCTGCAAGTATCATCACGATTGGTGAAAAAATGTTTGCTGAGACTTCAGGAAACCGTAGTTTTTTGGAAGCTTGGCAACCCCTTTCAATGAAAGGGATTCTCGCCAGTCTCTGCTTGGGGCTACTTCCCTAGGACAAAAACCATAGCCATAGAACTTGGAACTACATTATTGTGCCAAGTTTCAAAGAGCTAGCACAAACTGTGTTTGATTTAGAGTTCCAAATACATATATCCATATAGGAGAAAAAGATTGAAACCTAAACATGAAAACCGTTACTGCAAAGCAACGGTTTAACCTAGAAGAACGAAATTTGGTGAGCCCAGTGGGATTGGTGTACTGATCATTAAATGGAAGTATCATAAAGATTGGGAGAAAAAATGATTGCTGAGATTTCCGGAAACTCGTAGTTTTTTGGAAGCTTGGCAACCCCTTTCAATGAAAGTCATCCTCGTCAGTCTCTGCTTGGGGCTAATTCCATAGGACACAAATCATAGCCAGAGAACTTGGAACTACATTATTGTTCCAAGTTTCACAGAGCTAGCACAAACCGTGTTTGATTTAGAGTTCCAACTACATGTATCCATATAGGAGAAAACATAGTGAAACCTAAACATGAAAACGTTTACGGCAAAGGAACGGTTTAACCTAGAAGAACGAAATTTGGTCAGCCAAGTGGGACTGGTGTACTAATCATTAAATGGATGTATCATCAAGTTTGGGTGAAAAAATGTTTGCTGAGATTTAATGAAACTCGTAGGTTTTTTGGAAGCTTGGCAACCCCTTTGAATGAAAGTGATTCTCGTCAGTCTCTGCTTGGGGCTACTTCCATAGGACACAAACCACTGCCATAGAACTTGGAACTACATTATTGTGCCAAGTTTCAAAGAGCTAGCACAAACCGTGTTTGATTTAGAGTTCCAACTACATGTATCCATATAGGAGAAAACAGAGTGAAACCTAAACATGAAAACGGTTCCTGCAAAGGAACGGTTTAACCTAGAAGAACGAAATTTGGTGAGCCAAGTGGGACTGGTGTACTGATCATTACCTGCAAGTATCATCAAGATTGGGTGAAAAAATGTTTGCTGAGATTTCAGGAAACTCGTAGTTTTTTGGAAGCTTGGCAACCCCTTTCAATGAAAGGGATTCTCGCCAGTCTCTGCTTGGGGCTACTTCCCTAGGACAAAAACCATAGCCATAGAACTTGGAACTACATTATTGTGCCAAGTTTCAAAGAGCTAGCACAAACTGTGTTTGATTTAGAGTTCCAAATATATATATCCATATAGGAGAAAACAGATTGAAACCTAAACATGAAAACCGTTACTGCAAAGCAACGGTTTAACCTAGAAGAACGAAATTTGGTGAGCCCAGTGGGATTGGTGTACTGATCATTAAATGGAAGTATCATAAAGATTGGGAGAAAAAATGATTGCTGAGATTTCAGGAAACTCGTAGTTTTTTGGAAGCTGGGAAACCCCTTTCAATGAAAGTGATTCTCGTCAGTCTTTGTTTGGGGCTACTTCCATAGGACACAAACCATAGCGATAGAACTTGGAAATCCATATTTTGCCAAGTTTCAAAGAGCTAGCACAAACCGTGTTTGATTTAGAGTTCCAACTACATGTATCCATATAGGAAAAAACAGAGTGAAACCTAAACATGAAAACGGTTACTGCAAAGGAACGGTTTAACCTAGAAGAACGAAATTTGGTGAGCCAAGTGGGATTGGTGTACTGATCATTACCTGCAAGTGTCATCACGATTGGGTGAAAAACTGTTTGCTGAGATTTCAGGAAACTCGTAGTTTTTGGAAGCTTGGCAACCCCTTTCAATGAATGTGATTCTCGTCAGTCGCTGTTTGGGGTTACTTCCATAGGACACAAACCATAATCAGAGAACTTGGAACTACATTATTGTGCCAAGTTTCAAAGAGCTAGCACAAACCGTGTTTTATTTAGAGTTCCAAATACATGTATCCATATAGGAGAAAACAGAGTGAAACCTAAACATGAAAACGGTTACTGCAAAGGAACGGTTTAACCTAGAAGAACGAAATTTGGTGAGCCAAGTGGGACTGGTGTACTGATCAGTACCTGCAAGTATCATCAAGATTTTGTGAAAAAATGTTTGCTGAGATTTCAGGAAACTCGTAGTTTTTGGAAGCTTGGCAACCCCTTTCAATGAAAGTGATTCTCGTCAGTCTCTGCTTGGGGCTACTTCCATAGGACACAAACCATAGCCATAGAACTTGGAACTACATTATTGTGCCAAGTTTCAAAGAGCTAGCACAAACCGTGTTTGATTTAGAGTTCCAACTACATGTATCCATATAGGAGAAAACAGAGTGAAACCTAAACATGAAAACGGTTACTGCAAAGGAATGGTTTAACCAAGAAGAACGAAATTTGGTGAGCCAAGTGGGACTGGTGTACTGATCATTACCTGCAAGTATCATCAAGATTGGGTGAAAAAATGTTTGCTGAGATTTCAAGAAACTCGTAGTTTTTTGGAAGCTTGGCAACCCCTTTCAATGAAAGTCATCCTCGTCAGTCTCTGCTTGGGGCTAATTCCATAGGACACAAACCATAGCCAGAGAACTTGGAACTACATTATTGTGCCAAGTTTCAAAGAGCTAGCACAAACCGTGTTTGATTTAGAGTTCCAACTACATGTATCCATATAGCAGAAAACATAGTGAAACCTAAACATGAAAACGGTTACGGCAAAGGAATGGTTTAACCTAGAAGAACGAAATTTGGTGAGCCAAGTGGGACTGGTGTACTAATCATTAAATGGTTGTATCATCAAGATTGGGTGAAAAAATGTTTGCTGAGATTTCATGAAACTCGTAGTTTTTTGGAAGCTTGGCAACCCCTTTCAATGAAAGTGATTCTCGTCAGTCTCTGCTTGGGGCTACTTCCATAGGACACAAACCATTGCCATAGAACTTGGAACTACATTATTGTGCCAAGTTTCAAAGAGCTAGCAAAAACCGTGTTTGATTTAGAGTTCCAACTACATGTATCCATATAGTAGAAAACAGAGTGAAACCTAAACATGAAAACGGTTCCTGCAAAGGAACGGTTTAACTAGAAGAACGAAATTTGGTGAGCCAAGTGGGACTGGTGTATTGATCATTACCTGCAAGTATCATCAAGATTGGGTGAAAAAATGTTTGCTGAGATTTCCGGAAACTCGTAGTTTTTTGGAAGCTTGGCAACCCCTTTCAATGAAAGTCATCCTCGTCAGTCTCTGCTTGGGGCTAATTCCATAGGACACAAACCATAGCCAGAGAACTTGGAACTACATTATTGTGCCAAGTTTAACAGAGCTAGCACAGACCGTGTTTGATTTAGAGGTCCAACTACATGTATCCATATAGGAGAAAACAGAGTGAAACCTAAACATGAAAACGGTTACTGCAAAGGAACGGTTTAACCTAGAAGAACGAAATTTGGTGAGCCTAGTGGGACTGGTGTACTGATCAGTACCTGCAAGTATCATCAAGATTGGGTGAAAAAATGATTGCTGAGATTTCCGGAAACTCGTAGTTTTTTGGAAGCTTGGCAACCCCTTTCAATGAAAGTCATCCTCGTCAGTCTCTGCTTGGGGCTAATTCCATAGGACACAAACCATAGCCAGAGAACTTGGAACTACATTATTGTTCCAAGTTTCACAGAGCTAGCACAAACCGTGTTTGATTTAGAGTTCCAACTACATGTATCCATATAGGAGAAAACATAGTGAAACCTAAACATGAAAACGTTTACGGCAAAGGAACGGTTTAACCTAGAAGAACGAAATTTGGTCAGCCAAGTGGGACTGGTGTACTAATCATTAAATGGATGTATCATCAAGTTTGGGTGAAAAAATGTTTGCTGAGATTTAATGAAACTCGTAGGTTTTTGGAAGCTTGGCAACCCCTTTGAATGAAAGTGATTCTCGTCAGTCTCTGCTTGGGTCTACTTCCATAGGACACAAACCACTGCCATAGAACTTGGAACTACATTATTGTGCCAAGTTTCAAAGAGCTAGCACAAACCGTGTTTGATTTAGAGTTCCAACTACATGTATCCATATAGG